>NW_027192539.1:329550-334000 GCF_041956765.1 Thermoascus crustaceus
TTTTTTTTTTTTTTTTCTTTTTTTCCCTTTCTTTTTTTTTTTTAGTTTCCAGCAGATCGACCGTCAAGGCTGTCTGCAGCACACGTGATGGGGAGAATCTCCGCTCGGCAGTACGCATCGGGTGCGGCGCGGGGTTATATATTCGAACCGTGTCCCTCTTCGGGAAGATCCCTCCCAGCTCAACCACTGCAGTCCTTTTCTATCGACACGCAGAGGCAAGATGAACGGCCTCCTCCTCGTCACGATGCAGCCGGCAGCCAGCCTGCCGGCCGCCCAGTTCCACGACTGGTACAACAACGAGCACGGCCCGCTCCGTCTCCGCCTCCCCTTCATCCCCAGCGGCTTCCGCTACCGCGCGACCGACCTGGACGGTGACGGTGACGGTGACGGTAACAGAGGCAACGATCGACCAGAATGGCTGGCCATCTACGACGTCACCGACATGTCCGAGCTGACGCGCCCGCCGTACACGACCCTCCGCGAACCCGGCGTCAAGAGTCGGCGCGAGACGCAGACCATGGCGCAGATCACCGTCGACCGACGGCTGTACGATCTGATCGATGACCACCGCATCGACGGGTTCCGTCCGCCGGAGGCGGCGGATGCGCCCTCCGCCGCGGGGAGCGTCCTCGTCGCCGTCTACTCGACGGTGCACCCCGGCAGGGAAGACGAGCTGGACCGGTGGTACCGCGAGGAACACATCCCGCTGCTGTCCAAGGTCCCCGGGTGGCGGCGGACACGGCGCTTCGTGACCTCGTCGGTCCTGAAGGACGCGGAGAGGGAGTACCTCGCCCTGCACGAGTACGATCCGCAGAACGGCCTCGGCGGACCGGAGTGGCAGGCGAGCGTCAGCACGCCGTGGACCAGGAGCGTCAACGCGGACGTCGTCCGGGCGAAGAGACGCAGGACCTACACCTGGTTCTACACCTTCGGCCCGGCGCCACGGGAGCTGGGCGCGCTGACCGGCGAGACCGCGCCGTTCACCTCGCCTGACGGCCGGACGAAGACCGTGCCCTCGACCACGCGCCCCGCCGTCGAATCGTACCTCACCACCCCCGACGGCGTCGACATCCCCTACCGTCTCGAGGGCTCGTCGGACCCGGACGGCCCCGTCATCGTCCTCAGCAACTCCATCCTCGTCGACTGGGGCATCTGGGACGGCTTCGTCGACGCCTTCCTCTCCGACCCGGCACATCGTCGGTTCCGCGTCCTGCGCTACCTCACCCGCGGCCGCCTCCCGCGGTGCGGCACGCGCCCCATCACGCTGGACGTCCTCTCCGACGACCTCATCGCCCTGCTAGACGCCCTCCGCATCCCGCGAGCCGCCCTGCTCGTCGGCGTCAGCCTCGGCGGCGCAACGGTCCTCAACGCCGCCCTGCGGTACCCCGCGCGCGTGGGCGCCTTCGTGTCCTGCGACACCAACGCCGCCAGTCCGGCGGGGAACCGCAAGGCGTGGGGGGAGCGCGCCGCGATCGCGGAGGCGGAGAAGGCCGTCTCCCCCGTCTCCGGGGAGGCGATCGTCGGGTCGCAGCTCGCGGAGGCGACCGTGAGACGGTGGTTCGTGCCGACAAGCTACGACGGCGGCGCGCTCGAAGGGAAGATCGGCAGGGTCAAGGCCATGGTCGAGACGAATAGCCTCGCTGGCTTCAAGCGAAGCGTGCAGGCCCTCTTCGCGTACGATCTGCGGGAGCAGATGAAGGTGTCCCGGACGAGGGGTCTCTTTGTCGTCGGGGCCGGGGACGGCGTCCTGCCCGGGACGATGAGGGAGATGGCGGCGATGCATGGTGCAGAGGTCGGTGGTGGGGCCGAGTTGAAGGTCATTGACCATGCGGGCCATCTGCCCATGGTGGAGCAGCCGGAGAGGTTCGCGGAGGTGGTGGTGCAGTTCTTGAGTGGGAGGGCTAGTGGCGGTGCTGAGTAAGATATGAATCATCTGCTGTTGATAACTACCACCGTGGGATACCCTTGTGAAAAGATATTATTCCGGCTTTGTATATATAACGTACACGTGTGAAAGAATTGGAAAATATAAATATATCCAACAGACCTCTCTGTATGGGAGCTAGTTCTCCTCTCAACAAAACACAACTCTTTTTTTTTTAATTATTTTTTTTTTTGACTGGACAAATTAGCCCGAGATGTTGATTCTAACAGACCAAACCCAACCTGACCGAACCTGACCTGTGAAAAAATTAAAAGTCCTACGCCTTGGCTGGGCTGCACTTGTGTGTCCAGTCCAGACTGTAAAGAGGCAGGTACATAGGAAAAAGCTGTATTACTGATCATAGGCTTCTGTATCTCCTTGTGAGTAAAAAAAAAGTGCTGTTCGCTCGCTGATATATATATATATATATATATATATATGTTATGTATGTATGTATACAAGGGACATGGTGAAATGTTTTGATTGAATCACCAGTTCTGTAGATGTCAATTCTGTCAGGGATCTCGACTACATCAACTTTGGTCTTGTAGGGACGACAGTGCGTTTCTTTCTATTATATGATATCCAGAGATCGAGGATGACATGTGTAGATATTGTTGGGGGCTATTCTGCTGTCAGTCTGTTTGTTTACATTGATGGTGTCATTGGGCCGTCACTTCTCATCGACTTGTCTTGGATCGATTCGGAAGTGTAGATGCGGTCCCCGACCTGAGAGGATCGTGCTTGGGAATCCGGGATGCTCGCGCTTATTCTAACATCAGATGTGGGAGAGTTTAAAGATATTGAATACCTGGGAATGTATCGAATTGCTGGGTTGCTGCTTTCGTCTACGGGCTGTAGGTTCTTGGGTGGTGTTCCAAGTGCTTGTTAAGCGCTGACTTGGGTAACTACTTTGGGTAGACTGGGCGAAATATCTACCTATATCAATGGGATAGAACACTCGTGTATCAAACAAGTTCTTGGACGTTACACTTGCGTTTTTTTCGCAGATCGAGCTTCAGCGGTAAGGCTGAACCGGCAACGTGGTAGCTCTCACCAGGCAGTCGGAATCGATAAGCTTGATCCGATGTAGATATGACGTCTCCCGCCCGGGAGCTGTGAACAGCGGCCGTCCGACCACATCAGGTTCGACGCACCATTGACGACTCATTTATTCATCTCAACTGGAGCTTACATGGAGATGTGTTGTTTCCGACAGGCGAAGCGCATACTGCGTAATTCTTCGCTAGCAGCTCCGCTGGCAACCATAGCCCGGCCTTCCTGCTGTTCTCCGCTATAATTCCCTGCGTACAACAGAGCCGGACGAATCGGGAGAATGACGTCTAAAGATAATTGGCGGAAGTTGTCAGGGAAACCCGTCGACGTATCTGATCCAACGTCACCGTGATGAACATCTGGCGCGGTCTTCGAGGTTATATCAACCGCGGCCGCAGGCCATCGAAAGATCGCTGACAGCATGTTTTCTATTTTTCGAACAGGAACACCCAAAATGAGCAAGTCCGACGAAGCGAAGGCGATTATCCACGACATCTCCGACAAAAATGTGGATGAGATTGTCCGCGCGAGCTCCTTCACCAACGAGGTGGAAGAGGTTAGTTCCCCTCTCTGTTTTTGATGCTGCTGTTCTTGTTGACTCCTGACTAACTCGTCCAGTCAATCCGCGGCCACATCCACGAGGAATTAACCAGCTGGATGTTCTACAGGAAGATGGCTGGGGACTGCTCGCGCGCGAATATCGCGCTGCACGGCTTTGCGCTGTAAGTCCTCGCTTGCTGAAGATCAGGATACGTACTCATCAGTCGACGTAGCCTGTGGGAACGCTCCGCGGCCGAGTGTCTCGCCGACGCGTTCTGGCTTGAGAAATATCTCATCCAACGCGGCGGCCGCTGCAGGCCAACAGACATTGAAGCCCCGAAGATCGAGTGGCCTGACAACCCGGTGGAACCCGTCAAGCCGGTCATGGAGGCGGTCAACACCGAGAAGAGACTTCTCGAAGACCTCGAGCGTCTCTGCTGCCTGGGCAACAGGTGCGGGAACAACTCCCTGGCGGACATGATCGAGACGCGTTTCCTCAGGAAGGAATCAAAGCACGTCAAGGACCTCTGCGACCTCCTCCAGCAGGTCGTGCGCGTATCCAAGACGCCCGGCCATGGGCTCTTCCACCTGGACGCGGAACTGCGGCGCCACGATGGCTGTCTTCCGTGGTCCAAGTCGAACGACCCCAACAATATTGATCTCTCTCTGTCGGAGGTCGCGATGAATGTGGAAAAGTGCCACCTGGGTTCCAACGGTCATTGTACCTAGACTGTTAGCCAGATCATATCTGACATATGGTCGTTGAGTCAACAGGAAATGAAAATGATTTGACGATCAATAAACAAAGCTGTTGCACGAGGTAGAAACTCCTCCCAGCAGTTGTTCATGTCGACGGCCTTGTAGGCACACGACAGAGGTAGAGACTCGAGTCATAAGGGTGTCCTAGATTCATCCGATGGATTATTATTA
>NW_027192539.1:338677-363670 GCF_041956765.1 Thermoascus crustaceus
GTCCCATCCGCAGGTATTGGCGGTTTGGTATGCTCATCCGATGGATCAGACTGTTGAAGTAATCGGCATCATATGTTCCAGACTCTGAACGGTATCCTAGATAGGTAATATTCTGTCAGCTACGATAGGACATCCCCGACTACCCAAGAGATCAATGAAGACCGCCGGGCGCCACCAAGCCGACTGCGTCTGAGATCAAGTTCTTTATACAGCGTTATGTGGCTGACCTGCCGCTACGCGGTAACCATGACGGATCGGCGGTCGCAGCGTCGATCCCAGTGGCTGATAGGGCTAGCCCTCGGAGGTGCGGCCGGCTCGTCCGGCTGCAGGGAGCTCATACTGTGGTGACTCAATCTTTGATGTCGTGTAGTGTTGGTTCTGCTGAAAGCAACAGAGAGACGATAGTTGCAAAGAGAGGTCGTCTTGAGCCTTTGGATATTGAGGGTTGAGTGGACGTGCACGTGACCACATCGGCCGATCCGCAACAGCGAGATTTCGAAGTTGCGATCTCGAAGATGTCGATCAGCATCTCACCGCTAGCATGCGCTTTTCTCTGCTGCATACATGCAACTAAGATACTCCTTAAAGCATTGTCGATCTGATGAGTCGCATGTGCCTTTCGAGAAGGCGTCTTTTGCTGCAGCTTCTATACTGCCCTGAGTTTGGTCTGTTGTTGCCCAATTCGTGGGGGCCAAAAATAGAGGCACTGCTTGAATACGGAGCAATGATGTCCATTTCCAATCAATATTGGTATTTTCTAGCGGAAAATTTACAAAGGTGGCCTGGAAGAATTGATTCTTTTTCACATTTTGCAGGGCCTGCCTAATGGTTATATCCTGAAGCCAGAAGAGATGTGTACAGGGGAACACGCAGCAGCTGTGTCCCAAGGTTCATGCATCGCCTCCTTGCTTCCAACTAAACGTAGCCTATCTTATTTGCTTTACATTATTTTCTTCCAATCGCCATCGTGCTACTAGCAGACTTCTGTTGGCCTCGGGATCGGATCTACAGACCGGATTCAATGTGCCCCCCTTCAGACCCCCGACAGGCAGAGCATGGAGTTCTCGCGGACGCATCTAGTGGGCCATGCGGTATTTCCTGTTCTTCACTGCGGCTTGACCGCGATTCAACGGACTTCCCCGACCGGAAGGCCTACTGCATGTTTTCAGCTTCTCCGCCAAGGCAGCCCCTTGTGGACGCTGCGCGGAGGTATAGTGCTGCGCCGTCATCTTCATCGACAGAGCGCTCCTGGCTGGACCAAGCGCGGGGATGGGTTACATGCAGGAAATTGTCGCATGGCATCGACAAGAAAGTCTCGCGGCTCGCAACCGCCTGCCCAGAGGAGCTGTTCTCTTGGTATTTTTGGGATTCTGTGCGATGACGTCGGCCATGATTCAGCCTGCGGAAAAGCAATTCGCACGAGATAAGCGATTAGCGAGGATGCATGTGTCCGCTGAGCTTTTGGCACTGTCTCGTGGCGAGGAAAGCGTGCAGCATAAGTGTGCTGTGCAGGTGCATACAACCTTGGCGATATCCTCGGGTTTCCCGATTCGAGTATTCCGCCGCCAAGACCAGTGCCAAGCCCCGCCATATTCAGCCTTGGCGGAGCTGTGGATGCATCGGGCGGAAAGGCGGAGCCTCGGCGGAAACCCTTTACGTCGCAAACGGCACTCGCTGATACGAGCGCCTGTGCCATGGGGGTGGCTATAAAAGTGGGCCTCGCTACCCCGACTCCCCAGGTTCATGTCTGGGGTAGAGCCGTGCACTGAAGCAGCAGCATCATGTCAAAGCCTTCAGAAAAACAATCCACCGGGTTGTCCCCGGAGTTCCAGCATGTTAACGTCTCCGGTTCATCTCCCGAGCGGCAACTCGACAAGGAAGAGCAAATCAAGTATGAACGCCAAAAATCCAGCTCCTCCACCGGGCTTATGGCCTTCTTCGGTCGGATGGGGGATCTACCAGAGTGGAAAGTTGGCGGCGCCTATCTGTCGGGAAGAGCTCTAAACTGGTCCATCGGATTTATTGCCAGCTGTGGTTTTCTCATGTTTGGCTATGACCAGGGAGTACTCAGTGCCTTGTTGACGCTCGACTCCTTCCAAGAGAACTTGACGCTTATGACTCCTCGACAGCAGTCCAACGATCTCTGCTGGCTTGACAACCCGCGTAACACGATTCCGGACCCGAATAACTGCACTGGAGATGCAAATACTCAAGCTGCTGGCGTTGCCATCTACCAGATCGGATGTTGGCTTGGGTCGCTGCTTATTCTCTTTTATGGAGAACAATGGGGTCGAAAGTCCTCCACATTTTGGGGCTCATTGATCATGATCGTCGGCACCATCATGCAAGCAGCTTCTTTTGAATACGGGCTCTTCGTCTCAGGCCGCGTTGTGGGTGGCATTGGCAACGGAATGGTCACTTCCAGTATGCGTTACGCTTTTCACGTTTACTGCGCTGTCTACTGACTTGGTATAGCGATTCCCACGTGGCAGAGTGAGTGTGCGAGACCTCACCAGCGTGGAGTTTTGATTATGCTCTCAGGAGCCCTCATCTCGGCCGGTATCATGATCGCTTATTGGGTCGATTATGGGTTCTACTTCCTCACCGGTTCAGTCCGCTGGCGATTTCCCATCATGTTCCAGTCATTCTTCACTATCATTGTCATGATCGGTCTGCTGTACCTTCCAGATTCTCCACGGTGGCTTATCATGCGTGGGCGCCATACGGAGGCACGGGATGTTACCGCCCGTCTGGTGGGCAAGCCCGAGGACGATCCTGCGGTAGAGGAAGAATTGCGCAACATCAACGAGGCTCTGGAAGTCCAAAGCCGTGACGGTGGATTCAAGATGCGCGAACTCCTTACCAATGGACCCTCGCAGAACTTCCGCCGCACTACACTAGCCATGGTTGCCCAGTTCTTCCAGCAGATCTGCGGTATCAATCTTATCACCTACTACGCCACATTCCTGTTCGAAAACTCGCTTGGTTTCGACCCGGCAATGGCACGTCTCCTGGCTGCCTGCAACGGTACTGAGTACTTTCTCGCCTCCCTCATCGCACTTCCCCTAATCGAACGGACCGGCAGACGCAATCTGATGTTAATCGGCGCCTTCGGTATGATGGCCTCTATGGCTATTCTTGCCGGTACGGTCTCGACCGGCGTCACCCTCCCCAACGGTGCCCCGCTGCTTGAGACGCGCTACGGTGTGACTGCCTCCGTATTCCTGTTCGTGTTCAACACCTTCTTCGCCATCGGCTGGCTGGGCATGACGTGGCTGTATCCGGCAGAGATCACGAACCTGCGCATCCGAATCCAGGCCAACGCGCTGTCGACAAGCTCGAACTGGATGTCCAACTTCCTGATCGTAATGATCACGCCGCCCGCGTTCGCCAATCTTGGGTACCGCACGTACATTATCTTCGCCGTGTTCAACGCCGCGCTCGTCCCCTGCGTCTACTTTTTTTTCCCTGAGACCAAGGGCCGCACGCTCGAGGAGCTCGATGTTATGTTTGCGAGCGCCAACGCCCAGGGTATTTCGCCGGTCAAGCAGAGCTTGAAGATGCCTCGTCTTACCGGGGCGGAGCTCGACCAGGAGTTGGTCAGATACTTTGGCAGCCCGGATGATGTTGAGATGTCGAGACAATAACAGGAGAGACATTGGCGCGGTCGATTCAAACTGTAGATATGTCTGTCCGTGAAGGATAGATTAGGTAGATAGGATGCGCAGATACCCTATAGTTCTAAAATACATCCTTCGGTAGATATAATTCTTCTTTTGATTCTAACATTTGAATACCTGACCACACTCTTTGCTGTCGCCCTGCATTATCTGTGACGCTGCCCTGTGAGGTTCGAGAGTTCTCTCCCTGTGCTACCTGTATCCTCCCAGTTTACATACTCTGTACCTATGGGAGTGTTGACATCGGTCGTGGAAGTGTATAACGCAGAAGAGACAAGCTGAAGGTATGTTCTGTTATCTTTGATGTGTACAAGGGCTAATGATCTTAATGTTTTTAGTGCTCAGGTACCGAACCTTGCGAGAGTTGTGCTGAGCAGGATCCCCATTGTCTATTCTCCGACAATCTTGCAGAATTGGAAGCACCACAAAACATCCAGCTGCCTGTCCATGATGTCCCAATAGCCACCCTGCATCCGCACCTCAGGAGGCAAGCACTGGAGCGGAAACATCAATATTGGAAGAAATAATGGGAAGAGTGGAAAAAAGAATAGAAAGAGTGGATGAAACAACGGAAAGGATGGAAGCTATGCTACAGACATTGATTCAACAATGCCCAGGGGGGAGCACCAGCACAAGACTGGAGCTGAAGCGCGTTCTTGATGCATTTGACGATATTCAAGGTTCGTATTATCATATATGATAGCCTTGTGCGCAGTGGCTTTGGGCAGTGGTAACCATGTTTTAAGAACGTCTCCACACCTTGGATTCAAGTATGTTTACTCTTCGGCGCCGGGATGCCGCCTCTTCAAGGACGAAACATCTCTAGTCCTTCATGGTCAAGTAGCGATTCGTGTTAATCAGCGTTGAGACATCCTCAGTCGGAACTACGTATGGAGAAATACAAAGATTTCTTTTTGGAAGTGATTAATGCCTACTATCCCTAATTTAATGTGTCTTTTCACTGTCGGAACAAGAGTTTAGCAACCAGTGGGTCGATGACGAGTTTCTTGCTGTTCTGAACTATATGTATGGGCTGTTATCTACAGACTATGATGTGCGGTTTTCGGGTTTTTGTTTCTTCGTCTTGCTCTTCGTCTTCGTCTTCTTTAGTTCTACCTGTTTCTTATCCTCTCTGGCTATTACTGTACACAAAGAAATGCAAAGTATTTGAAACAAAATGCTGAGTTCAGTTCAATGCCTTTAGTCTATAAACCAGCCGGCCTCGTCGGTCTTTGCCCACAAACCCGAATGGAGTCCCGTCATCCGAAACGACATGTCTCTCATCACCATTATGCAGAATGATATCCAAGTTCTTCCACGCAGGAACGAAACCTCCGCCTCGTGTAAAACCAACAGTAATTCTCTCCTCTGTTGAGCTGTAGCTGATGGTAAACTTCGTAATCTGCGGATGAAGCGAAATTCCGTCGTCTTCGAACCACGACGAAGAAAATATATTCCCATGAGAACTGCCTCGCGGTGGGAATATCTCGACTCCGCGATAATCGTCTAATTCGAGAGCCGATGCGGCAGGATCATTCTCCCCTGGGACCCTTGTCGTGCAGCTCTTCCCGACAGGAATGGCGCCTCCAATCTTTGCCAAGAGAGGTATGCTGTCTTTCCATGCTGCTGGCACTTCTACCCACTGGCCTGAGGCAAAGTAAGTGTACGGGGCGTTCATGTTCACGTACCCGTAGTCGAATTTGTCATTGGCCTTTCGAGGGAGGTATATCTTTGCGACGGATACACCTGGATTGTAGACTCCGCCGACAAGTATTGTGTCGCCGAACCAGTATTGCTCTTGACCGGACTTTAGCCTTGTCGACCACACTTCGGGGTCCGTTTCGTAGCCCCATCCGACCCAACGTTGAGGTGGGGATGCGTATAGATGGCTCTCCAGCCCGAGAGAGTATATGTAGGGTAGGATCTCGTAGCGTCGCTTTATTGTGTCGCGGATAAGAGGCGTGATTTCGGGATACATCCAGGGCTCGATTACCTCGCCGACTGAGTAGTCCTTCGGGGAGGTTTTGAAGCAGTTGATGGCGAATCGTGGGGAATATATGCCGAGCTGGATCCAGCGGCGCAAAAGTTCGGGGGAAGGCTGCGGGCCTGGTTTATCGTTAGTCTATCCTTTTTTTAAGGGAATGTTGGGGGTAGCGGGCTTACCTTCGAAGCCGCCGATATCGTGGCCGTAGGACTGGGACAATTAGTATGGGGTCGTAATAAATTGAAGTTGAATCTCTCACCTGCAGAAGACAAATGCCGGCCGTCAGGGATATTGCATTTGCGCCCTTCATACCTTCCCAGCTAGTTACATTGTCTCCGCTCCAAGAGCTTGAAGCATATCGAAGAGTACCCGCAGTTGCACTCCTAGTCAGAACGAATGGCCGTTTTCCCGGCTCTAAGTCGAGAAGGGCATTGTGGGAAGCTTTCCCCATCAGCTCTGTATGTAGGGCACGACCCCAGAGACCGACGGAGTTCTTGACGTTCATTTGAGGCACATTGCCCTCCAAGGCTAACTCCCAGTCATCGTTCGGGAGAGTGTATTCATTGTTGTCGTTCCACATTCCGTCTATGCCAGAATGCTTGAGACCTTGAACACCGTCATACCACCACTTGAAAGCAAAGGACGACGTAAAGTCAAGGTGACAGCCATCACCTCCTTGGCCGCCGCCAGCGCTCCACAAACGCATCGTCCCCGGGCCTTTGGTCTCCGGATTTCTAAATAGAGCGCCGGCATCAACGAGCTTTTGGTAATCCGGATGGGAGGTAAGGACGAACGGTTTGATATTCGAGAGCAGACGAAGTCCCAAAGAATGATACTTTGAGATCCATTCTTCCGGGTTGGGAAATCGATGTCTATTCCACGTGAACACATTGCGGACCTTCGGCTCATGCTCCGAGATCGAGTAGCCTGAGCTCATCTGATGCGCCGAGCAAGGGATGTCGTGCTCTTTGAGTTTGTCTGCAAACTCCAGGAGGCCCTGGTAGGCAGGAGGGTCATCCATCATTGTATACTTGTAGCCACCAGATATATATCCGTACGCCCAACGAGGGACCAACCTGGGAAAACCAACTAGCTCTGCGTAGCTCCTCACGACGTCTTTCAGGGTTCTTCCAACAATCAGATACTCCTCTAGACCTCCGTAATCTTGTCGGTATACTTTGAAGTGACCCCACAGTCCGTCGACCTCCGAACCAACCGACCAGGTGCCTCGACTATGAGATGTCGAAAAGATCGCCACGCACCCCTCTGGCGTCGCCTTTACCAGCAATGGAATGTGTTTATATAGTGGATCGGTGCGGTAGACATCGTAACCGAAGCAATCGGTGGCGGACAAAATGAAATGGCGACCCGTGAGATCCATTGGCGCGGTTTTCTCTCCTAGTCCCACATGAAGGGCATTCCTGTCGTGTGTAGAGTAGTGAGCAATACCGGCCGAATCTGCGACATAGGATCGAAAAGGGAGATCGCGATGCAGGTTCTTATCTGACCCGGTCCAGGACAAGGAGACAACCGGAGTATCGCTCCATTCCACCGATGCCGTGATGTCTCCGACCTCCATCGTTTTGCTTGTTGCACTAATAACGGTGGTGGTGATGCTGACATCTTGGAGATCAACTGTTGGCTTTTTCACACTGGGATACGGAGGGACCGGGTGATCTTGAGATGTAAACGTCACTCGGAAGAGATTCGGGCGGACCGGTTCAAATGTAAAATCAAAGACAGGTCCATGACCGCTTGAGCGTAAGTGCAAGGAAGGACTCTTATCGTCATTTTCCGAGCCGTAGGGTTGGTAACCCCGAGGGCAAAATTCTTTCTGCGGCATGGTGAGTTTCTGTGACGAATGTCGGATGTTTCTTCAAGGCTGGCGTACTGTCCGAGAGAGATTCTCTAAAAAATTGATCCATCTTAAAAGCAATATTGTACTGGAAACAGGAGCGTATATATGTGTATTTCAAAGAAGCACAAGGCGAAGACGTCGTGACATACAGGGTGTCGGCGTTCGGTGTTCATCTCCGACGACTCCTCACAACCCCAGAATATGTATATCTCCTTCCCGACCTTCCCCGCAATCTCTCCACAAGACTAGCTTGGCGTCAACGGAGTTTATCTCCGATCGCCGATTCCCTCTCTTTGTCACTGAGGAGAGACAACAAGGATCATAGAAGATTGGTCGAACAAATGCCGACAATGACTGCCCTCAATAGCCGCCGGGGATCAGGCCACTGTATAGGTGGCGCTACCCGAGACGATTTCTTTATGTTTTACGATGTCCCCTATATATCTACGAGGCACAAATTGCTTGCGTCCCTTGCTTGATATCGTTGCTGAAAGCAATCTTCTGTTAATATCCAGTCATATTCCATACTTCAAAAGTGACATAGCTTTTCTTGAAAAGTATGTCCGAGGCACCTCCGGCATCAGTCCGAAAAGAACGCCAGGAGCAGATGGTCGAATCAATTGAGATCGAGACCGGAAACCACAGGCGTCAAGCTCATGTCCAGACTCCTGACAAGGATAAGGCTGTCGAATTACTGGAAGATGTCGGACACTCAATAGTCCTCACGCCGGAGAATAACAGCCGCGTTCTTCGCAAGATCGACCTAAGGATCTTGCCCATCATCCTGGGAATCTATTTCCTGCAGTCCCTCGATAAAACGACGCTGGCTTATGCGTCCGTTTTTGGCCTGGTGGAAAAGACCAATCTCGTTGGTTTGCAGTATTCTTGGCTCGGATCCGTGGTATATCTCGCACAACTTGTTGTGCAACCATTACTGGCATACCTCTTGGTGAAAGTGCCGTTGGGAAAGTTTCTGGCCATTTCAGTCTTCCTTTGGGGAGCTGTTCTGTCTTGTATGACAGCGGCGCACAATTTCACGGGCCTGCTGCTATGTCGAATGTTTCTCGGGGCGCTTGAAGCTGGAATTGGTAATACTATTGCTGCTCCTATGATCCGAGAAATTGAAACACAGGTTACTAATTCCGCAATGCAGCGCCTGCTTTCATTGCTGTGACGCAAATGTGGTGGCGTCGGCGAGAACAACCTGTAAGGCTCGGAGCTTGGTACGCCATGAATGGTATCACAAATATGGTAGGCGGACTCCTAAGTGTGTTTTTAGCTTGTTCCTGACATTGATGCTTTGTAAAAAGTTTGGTAGTCTGCTAAGTTACGGTCTCGGCCATATAAATTCTCCCATCTTCGAACCTTACCAGGTCAGTTGCCTGCATCAATCGATTCATGAAATATTTGGCTAATATGCGAGAAAGATAATTTTTTTGTTCTTCGGCCTTATTACCGTCGGATTTGCAGCTACTGTCCTGTAAGCATCATCTCATGGCTTTTCTCCCCGTTCCACTCCTTGAACCCAACGCTGCGATAATTTCTGACATTTGACCTGCAGGATTTTCATGCCCGATTCGCCAATGAAAGCAAATTTTTTGAAAGCAGAGGATAAATTAGTTGCTATTGAGAGGTATGTATGAAAAGTATTGTATCTGAAAAGCGAATTACTTAAAACACCAGGTTGCGCATGAACCAGCAGGGAATAAAAAGTGATGTCTGGAAATGGAGCCATGCCAAGGAATCGATCCTGGACTTGAAGACCTGGCTTTGGTTCGCTATGATGTTTTCAATCTCGTGGGTTCTAATTTTGTATACACTTCACTGATAGTGTACTCACGTTAAAATAGTATTCCTAGCGGCGGTGTGTCCACGTTTGGCCCCTTGATTGTCAAGTCATTCGGGTTCGACGAGTTTAAAGCAATACTATTCAATATTCCTTTCGGAGCCGTCCAGTTGGTGGCAACAATGGGAGGAGCATGGCTGGCTATGGTTCTAAAAGTGAAGGGTCCTGTTCTAACTCTTCTGTCGCTACCGCCCATCGCTGGATGTGTTATGCTCCTGTGCATCCCACACGATGCCTCGCAGAGGTCTGCATTATTAGTTGGATACTATTTGGTATGTTACACAATACACATTTAAGGAAGTCACTGTACTGATGCATTTTACAAGATATCGGTATATCCGGGAATAAGTAAGTCATGGTGACGTACCCATATTACTTTCGGGAGCAAATTGTAATCAGTTACAGCGCCATTAATATACTCTTGGTCTGCAGCGAATACAGCTGGGGAGACGAAGAAGAAGGTGACAACGGGTATTCTAATTGTAGGCCAATGCGCGGGCAATGTATGCAGAAGCTGAGCAAGCGGAGAGGTCTAGCGACTAACACAGACAGGTTATCGGACCGACATTGTATACAACCGCAGAAGCACCTCTTTATTCTCGCGGGCTTCGATCCAAGTAAGCGGAATTATGCTTCCAATTATTCAACATAACGATGCTAAAGCCGTTCTAGTCTTGCACTGTTCATCGTACTAGTTGTCCTATATCTGTATATCTAGCGTTATCTGATTCGTTTCGGTTATCGTACTAACGGCTTATAGAATCAACATGTCGCATCTTTTCTCGCTCAACAAAAGCCACGAGAGAAGACGTAAAAGAATGGGGAAGACCGGGAAGGTAGTTGACCGCTCCATGGATGCTGTTCGCGCAGTCAATGAAGGGAAAGACGACGGGACAGGACAGCAGGGCCAAGTTGACGAGAATGCTCTCAAGGATCTTACCGATATGGAGAATGAGGACTTCGTCTATGTATATTAGAACGAGCTACATTCTACCACTGTTCGTAGCTCTTCGTACGTTCCTCCAGTATCCATATTGATGCCATCTCCTTTACTTAAAAACAAAGCTTTTTCTATGAACCGCCATATCATTTGCTAGAGTTGGGTTAGCGCGCAGTTATCCGGTAGAATGGCTCTCGGGTCATAATGGACCGAGATATCTAGCTGCTACTCAGATGATTTCCCGAGCCGTTGCGGAGCCGAGAATATAGGCTCGAAGTCCCGCCCCCGCTTTCGGGGCCTTATTACCACGTGCGTTTCTCCAGCGCCATGGATCATGGAACCCTGCAGCTCCTTTGCAGCCAGTATGGAAACAGAAAATTATTTACGCGCTGCTTCTGCAGCAACTGGAAAGAAGAGACTACCGGTAGAGTCTGAACAAGCGTCATGTCGATGAAGTTCAGGTGCGGAAGCTGATGAGTCCCAGAAAGCTTGCAGCTCTTGTCGACAGTCGAAAGTACGAGATTGTCTATTGACGGGAGGTGTGCTTACAGTGACGAGCATACTAACCTGCCTACGCAGCTGAAATGTGATATGAAGCGTCCATGTACAAGGTTGGTCATGCCGTATTAGCTGGATAACAGTGCTTCGCTCATCAATACCCTCTCTCTCCGCAGATGCCGAAATACGGGAAAGCGTTGCGTCTTCTTTGAAGTGCCAAGAGATCTGACAGTCCAGTTCGTTCGAAATCCTTACCTATAAGCCATGTTCCGTGTTTGACGTCTCTACAGGCGGTTAGAAATCCTCGAATTACAGGTGCAACGTTTGGCGGAACAAGTCGACGAGATGCAGAACCCCGTCCGCAGCTCTCCTCTAGCTTCAATGTCGTCAGCGGCGCCTCCACAACAGGATAGTGAGCAACCATTAGCACGTGAGAGCTATGATGGAAGTAGTTTGATGGGGATTGCTCAGTGCATGAATGATGCAACTCGATCAGATCTCATTTCTTCCGATGATCAACAATCTCCGTTATCCTCGACACAGGACAAGATAGCCACACAGTCATCTGTCCCTGGACGGACTGGGCATATATCTTCTTCAAAGAGGAAACAATGTGTATTTGAGGTACAGAATGAACCGATAATCGATTTCATATCGAGGGGTTTAATATCAATTGATCAGGCTGTGTCGGCTTTCCAAGTGTGAGAGGATCAAGCAATAACCAGCGCTTAGAACAAAGTTAACTGACTTGATAACAGATTCTTCCAAGGATGCGTATGTTCGACCCAGCGACTTCTTCTGTGCTGGCATTAATAACCCAATGTACAGGATAGGTTTATCCCAATTTTCGATCCCCGGTTCGACACCTTTGATTCCGTGCGTGCTCGCAGCAGCATCCTCCTGAATGCAATATGCACCGTAGGTTGTCGGATTGAAAATCGTATAAAGCCAACCGTTTCGGGCTTGAGTTGTTGCTAATTGCATATTGTCAGAGTCTGGATTTCAGATCTCAGATCTTCTGGATGCCGAGTTGAAGAAGTGGATCAATGTCGTGATCCAGAATCCAAAGATGAACCGTCTAGAATCAATCCAGGCAATGCTTGTTGTGGCTTGCTATTCCGCGGAGCGCTCATTAATTTTATCATTTGCAACGAGAATGGCTGTTGATCAGGAATTGCCTGCAGCGTATGAGCAGTTAACCGGACGATTAGCTCTGAGCGATATGGACGACCGATCTCGACTTCCGGAGGATATTGAGGAAGTAGAACTTTTACTGATGCGCAAGGCAAGAACTTGGTTCGGGCTTTTGGTTTTGGAGCATATGTTCGCTGTAACACTACTTCTTTTTTGCCAAAGATCGATTCCACTAACTGCTCCTAGTTTTCATCTTGACGCAGGTAAGCCTGCAGGGATTCGTTTTACAGGGGACACTCGTCGATGCAGGGTCTTACTGAATCATTCTTTCTCGACAACATTGGATTTGAGGCTGCTATCTCAAGTTGAGGTATGAACAATTAAAACCAATTCGCATTTCATAATTGAAAGTTGACGTGGTTTCAACACAGCTTAATT
The DNA here is from genome assembly GCF_041956765.1 of Thermoascus crustaceus. Classification (NCBI taxonomy): domain Eukaryota; kingdom Fungi; phylum Ascomycota; class Eurotiomycetes; order Eurotiales; family Thermoascaceae; genus Thermoascus; species Thermoascus crustaceus. The sequence continues at coordinate 351,056 of NW_027192539.1, forward strand.
TACTGAGAGGTAAGAGCAGCATTCCATGTGGCGAAATCGCATTCTGACTCAGATCACAGCGAAGATAAACGACTCTTTGGGTACAGCATTGCATCACGATCAATCAAAAATCACAGACTGTATTCGAGACGCTAAACTTGATCTTGACATATGGTTTGAGTATGTAATCTAATACTGCCGCCTGAGATATAATTGCTAAGCGACTCTAGCGATTGGATTCGAGTTATTGGTGAGACGCAAACCGTAAAATATCCCTAAGTCCCGCTAGCATATACTGAGTTGTATCATTCGATCGGAAAAGAGAGTTCTCCAGTTGCGGGAGATGAAGCGCCATTTCATTCGACAAATCTCCGCATCCAGAGATGCTGGGCTGAAATGATGGTTCACTGTAAAGCTCTTCGATATATAGGTGTGGAGAACGTTGCGTACGTATTCGCATCCCTCAATCCCATTCTCGACTTCGCAGTCCTCATTCAAGCTTTCTAATTAAAGACAGGGCAATGTCCACGGTGGAACATGACATTCTCCTAATGGCCAAACGCAGTGCCAAGAAGCACCTGAAACTTATCATCACCGATCCTGACCTCTATCTTTCAAGGTTGAAATATGCAATGGACTTTGTGTGGGCCAAGTGTACATTTTGCTTCCTCTTCCTTTTAAAGCTCTCGCGGATCCTTCCAGAGAGCGCAGAAGAAAACATGCAACTTTTAGAAGACGGCAATTGCCTCCTGCAGCAAATGTCCAAGGGAGGCGGGGTAAGTAGCAACAATCACAGCAACGGCGAGATCTATCTCCAGATCATCAGGCTTGGCATTGAGAAGTTTGAACGGGCGCTCAGAGAGAATGTGAGCGAAACAGATGGCGGATTAGCGGACTCGGGAGCTTCTGAGCCATTCTGGAAGTCATTCGATGCGCAGACTGATCTGCAATCTTTCGTGCCGAAGCAATTTGTCTTGGAGTGGGATTTCCCAGGACTCAATCTCTTTTACTTCCCGACTTCATGGCAGAGCTTTTTTGGGGATTTTGCGGTGGCTGTTTGAAATTATTCGAGACTGCTGTTAAGGTTTTGTATATACAACTATTGAGTAATCATACATCAACCAAGACGTCTCAGGTCTTTCTGTTTGGCGAAATGCCAACGCAGACATAGTATCCGACCCAAAGAGACGAGCAATCGGACTGCGAAGCAGCAGGATCAGTGGGCTGAACCTAATTGAAAACCAATCACGGAGGATACTTACACCTACGGCGGGATTCCAGGAGTAATTGGAAAATAGAGAATTAGAAATTCGTGATGTATGTATCTGGTAACGGAAAACTCACAATTGCTGCAGCGTGAAGGCACCGCCGGAGTCGTCGACAATCTTCTGGCAGGAATCGCCAGACATCACCTTGTAGTAATTGTTGCCTGCAGACGTATTCAGTGAGAATCAGCAATTGATGATGGGGTTCCGGTACCTACATGTATTAATTATTCCTGTCTGAGTGGGAGATGGTCCCGACGCAGATGTTGTTGTAGGCGTTATCCAAACCCGCCGCAATTTTCGCAGCATCTGGGATGCCCTCGTGGCAGCAGTGCCGATATCAAGATCCCGGAGCTCAGATGTAAGTTTCATAAGAATTATTCTATGGAGAGATAAAGTATCTGCTGACTCTTATGTAGTTAACTGCCAGTCATTTTCACCAGTTAGTTTTGACGATCCAGAAACTGGAGCCATACGCATCGTAGACAGCCTTTGCACCGGCTACAAACGCATCAGTCAGCGACGAATAACCCTGACATACTCATGGGAGAGAATAGGGCCAAGGCGAAGGGAGCAATGTCCCTCGACACCGCTTCGAAAGCCCGAAAAGGGTAGCCTGAGTTATTGCGCACTTGAACAGAGGGCTCTCAACACGGCCTTAAATCGAAGGGACCTCAATCTACAATGTGACCAGTTTCCATGGGCATCTTCAGAAGAAGGCGGGGCTTGGCTGCCAGCGAACGAGCGATTGCAAACCTGCGTCAACGCTTACAAAACAACTGGGACGGTCAGTGTCTTAGTAAATCCGCCTAGGTACGGCTTGTTTATACCCATATATCCCATGTTAACGCTTACCCACTTGGTTAGGCATGGTAGGTTTTATGCAATCGAATTGGGGCCAGCTGGAGCCGGTCGTGGCAGATGGCGCTGTGCGAGGAGACAATTGGAGAGAATGGTCAGACAGCTGTACGTTTGATCCCGGTGTTGACTATTCGACAGGTTATAACATTTGAATTCTCAGCTTGGACCGCCGCACGCGAATATGGACCAGCGGGTGCGAAGAACACACAAAGACTTACCGAGTACCCCGAGGATCAACCGCCTCCTGATGACAATCCTGTAAGAGTGGGTTTACCCCCCTCTGCGTCCCAGGTATCAGTCTCCTGTTGCTGATGATATCATATCCCCCTCCCAGGAGAACAACAAGGTAATGCCGGTCGTTAAATCTTGCAGTAATCCAGTCCTTAAAGCAGACACGCTAACCTCATGATAGATCTCATGGGTCTTCAAACACAACTACACATTCTCTCTGATTGATGACGGATCAACCGCCGACGCCTGGTGGGGGCGACCCGTCGTTCGTTTGTCAACGACCATACTGGCCCAGCTGGGCTTGATGCCATCGTGTGCGCCGTGAATATCTTCGATCAGACGAATGTCTTCAAGTTCCCGATCCGGGCTGGCAAGATGTACAATGCGTACTGCAAAACAGACAATTACAAATCTGGCGGTGAGTATTGTACATTCGTAACTCCTGGCCTTTTTTATTTTTTTTAATAATGGTTGACTTTGGAACAAAACTATAGTAGTCGAGATTTCTCACCTTTCCCGGTGTATGGTACGGTTTGCGAATACAAATACCAAGAGCAGCTTGGGAAAATGAGCTGGATGGGAGGTGGAGAGTAAGTCATTTGAAAATCTTTTGTCCACCTGCGAATTTATTTTTTTCTTCAGGGCAATAAATCTCTCTTTCTTTTTTTCCTGGGGTTCCAGCACTAACTAGACACTTTAGGTCTCACAATGATCGATGGATGACACTGACGTAATCATTAGGAATGAAAGCTCAGTTGATGGCCCGGAAAAGGCTGTGTAAGGATAATGTCACACATGGTGACAGACACAAATGCTTAAACTGGTTGAGTTTCGGAGTCATAAGGGAGGAAGTGTCAATGCTGTTGAATGCTGTACAGGGGCCGATGGCAGTTTGGCAGCAGAAGCATAACTCAAGTTGGTAGTTAGGAAGAAAGTAAAGTGCACAATCCTATCTCCCTGAGCACGATACAAAATCTATATATCATGTCTTCACGCTAGGTATCAATTATATATATTTACACAAACCCTTTTTCCCATATAGCATTAACTTCTAATCATACAATGCATAACTTGGTGCAATTCCTCTCAGATCGCTACAGCGCGGATGTCGGACTCGATTGATGCTCGCCTACACGACACGACAGCTTGGAGAGCGTTGCATGGATCGGCAAGATGGAATGAATGAACTATTGGACCTCGCTACCTACTGGCAGCCAAAGAGGTTAAGTCGTCCTTGTGGTGAGAAGCATCGGTGGTTCTTCCCCGTGCTCTCTCGATTTCGAGATCGTTATATATAGTGTTTGACCTACTACAAAAGCCCAAGCCAAGCCATTGCGACGACTCGGAACCCGACGAAGTGCATAACAGGGGTTTATAGCACTCTAATCAGTTCTATAATCTGAAGCCATTTCTTATCGTTTATAAAGCCTGTTGTTGTGGTCCTAATGTTACAGCTACCTAGGTAGTTCAGCTTAGGTCGAGGTCTCCTGGGGAGACGGGCTGTCATGATGCGTGGTGCCCTTCTCAATCTCGTCGTTCCACTCGCCGGCGTATTCCAGGTCCTTGGCCTCGGCCTCGACCTCGACCTCATCATCAGTGGACCGGGGCAGCTCCTTGGAGGCGCGGACGTAGCTCATCTTCTCCCTGTAGCCCTTCTCGAAGATGAGGTCGATCTCCTCCAGACTGCGGCCCGCAGTTTCGGGGTAGAAGAACCAGATGACGGGAATGAAGAGTGCGTTCCACGCGGCGAAGAAGAGGTAGGTCCCCCAGTGGATGTGGGCGACCATGACCGGGGTGATCATGACGACGGTGAAGTTGAACAGCCAGTTGCTGCAGGTGGAGATGGCGTTGGCCTTGGCTCGGGTCTTGATTGGGGAGAGCTCCGCGGGATAGAGCCAGGGCAGGGGCAGCCAGGTGGCGCCGAAGAAGCACATGTACATGAAGAAGCCGAAGATGGCGCCTTTGGCGCTGGAAGCGTCACCTGGGATCAGGCATGCGAACACGATGATCATGGCCGCGAGCTGGCCGTAGGTACCGCCCAGGAACAGCTTGCGACGGCCGATCTTCTCGATGAAGAACCAGGAGAAGGTTGCGAAGATGGCGTAGCAGATCATGTTGACACCGCCGATGAGCAGGGCAAAATCCCGCGACTGGCCCAGGGACTGTTGCAGCAGGACAGGGAGATAGTAGATGACAGCGTTGCAGCCAGACAGCTGCTGGAAGATCTGAGAGGAAGAACCGATAAGCATGCGACGAAAGTGCTGGGACGGACCGCCTGTGAACAGATCCGACAGCTTGGTGTTGTTCATTGCACCTGCACTGGACCCCATTGTTAGCCTGGTGAACGACAACTTGGATTAACAGTCAACTTACGCTCGCACGGAATCGAGGACCAAGTTCTTTTGGACTTGCGTTCGGACGTCGTCGATCTCGAAACCACCCAACGCCGCCAGAACCGTCTCACCGTCGGAAATGCGATCCTTGGAGATCAGATAACGAGGAGACTCGGGCAGGTAGTACATTCCAACAATAATGACGAGACCGAAGAGAATCTGGAAGGCAATGGGGAATCGCCAGACCAGGTCCGGTGGGCCATAGTGGGCACCAAAGTCGATCCAATACGCAATGGCCGTGCCAATGGCAATGACACCACCTTCGATACATATCAACAGACCACGGTTGCTCGTTTTGGAGCACTCGGCCTGGTAGGTGGGGATGGTGGACGTGTTCATTCCGTTGCCAATGCCTGTGATGACTCGACCGAAGAAGAACTGGAGGAGCGGGATATGATTGGGGAATGCTGTCACCTGGATGATGACACCAACGATCATGATGGTCGCACCTAAAACGATCATCCATCGACGACCGAGCCTGTCACCAAACAGCAGAGCAAAGATGGCACCGACGAGACATCCTGGGGAGGCGGTCAGACTCGTTGAAGGCGCTGGCACGGGCAAGGACTGACTACATACCGACTTCATACACAGCGGTCACGGCCGCCTGCATGGTGTTGTCGCCCTTGGTCGCCGTGAACATATCGTTGAATGCCGGATCAGAGATGATACCGGACATGACACCCTCTATCAACTCTGAGCATCTTCCTCTTCGCCATCTCGCGGGACACACTTACGGTCGTATCCGAACAGCAAGAAACCCATCGTCGCAACGGTCGACACGGTCAACGACAGCGGCCGGCCCGTCATGCCAGCGAATCTTGGCGGCGCCATGGTGAGCACTGGACACTGCGCACGTTCGATCTTGGGCAGTTTGGCACGGAGATTTGGGGGGGGGGGAGGGACAGGAGTTGTCGTCCTTGCAGGAATCCGGGGTACCCCAAGTGGTCTTTTATTGCGCAAGGGGCAGTGGCGAAAGGCACAGGAAAAAACGGACCAAAACAAGGAAACCCGTCGCATTATGCATCGCTGCAGGCAGTTATAGCGATCGATACCCTACATCCGGCGTTCTCCACGGGTCTCCATCGGCGCTCCACCAGACGCTGGTCTTGCCCAATACCACCGTTTAAGCTTATAGTCGGGTGTGGGGACGCATGCTGCGGAGCATCGATACTATCGACTCAGCATTCGCAAGGATCGTCATGGCGACCCATGGACCCGCCAGGAACTGTCCCCCGTATTATTGCTGGAAAGTCGGCCGAGGCTCCTTTCGACGACGCTTGCATCCCGACTGGATTCACCCATGCTCATGGTTGTCGGATACCGAGTCGGCACTGTCACGCTCTGCACTGCTGGTCCTGATTTCGGAGAAGGGGAAAACGGATCTGGTGATCATCCCCGACTTGACGTCAAGGTGGTCGTTATGCAGACACAAGCAGTTATGCACGGTGATATGCTAGACACAGTGCCATCTCCGGGCTCCTGCGCGCGACGATTTCCGAGAGACGTCATACTCTCTTGATTTTTTTTGTTCCAGTCCGATTGATGCAAGATACGTGCGATTAGTGAGCGGCAGATCGGTCGCTACATCTTCCGTGCTGGATCGTCGTACGATTTTAACCTGAGGGGGATAAACGTCGGTAGCACTGCGGACAGCGTCTAACCGGACCTGTGAGATCCTGATTAATGCCTGAAAAAAATGTCAAACCCTCAAACTCGGTAGATCAGGAGCTGTACGCTGTCGTCATGTTCAAACAAGAGATCACAAGATATTGCCAAGAAACACCCGAGAAAATACCAAGACGACGCTACCGATCACGGACGAGGCCAAGCGGCACACGTCCATGTATAGCTCTCTCACCTCTGAACCAAGGTAACGAGTGGTAAGAAGATCTAGAACCGAGAATATAATCGCGTCGTATTTCTATGTACTTAAACATCAAGAGTGCATCGAGCCTGAAATTCTTTCCTCCCATAGCAGTCTCAATATAGGTACCTCCTAGTACTTTGAACAACATGACCACACATTTGAACGAGAGGTTACCGCCGGACAGACTTCTTGTCTGCGGAATCCTCAAAGTTCTCCGTAGTCGAGGTTTGGTCCGGGCGGGCGTTGTTAAATCGCTCAATGACTTCGCGTACATGCTTCTTCCCTCGGTGGGCTCCTCGCGTAAAGCCCTTCCCTTCAAAGAGATGATCGGCACATTCCAATGGCATGCCTGTTGTTTCAGGCTGCAATGGCAGATTATTAGCTGTGTCCATCAAACGACCGCTGGGAAAAGAAAGAAAAACCAAAATCGACTTACAAAGAAGAGGAACACGATCGGAATGATGGCCGCATTCGTGGACATGAAGAGGAGGTACGTCTTCCAGCCAATCGTGCTGAAACAGATAGGCGTGATTTCAACGACGATGAAGTTGCAAATCCAGAACGAAGCAGATGCGGCGGCAGCGCCCTTTTGGCGGATTCGCAGGGTACACACTTCGGGAGCGTAGAGCCAGGGAGACTGGCCACATCATGAGTCAGTTTCATAGTCTCCTGGCGTTCGAATCGTGGATGCTTACCGTGAGCCAACCCCATGAGAAGAAGGTATTAAAGAGAAACAAACAAACGCACGCGACGTATCCGGCTGCTTGACTTCCATTCTGGACTGTGATAGCCAGCACCATCATGCAGAAGGCCTGCCCGGTGCAGCCTGTGATCATGAGCTGCCGTCGTCCGACCTTGTCAATGATCCAGATGGGAATCATCGAGGCCAGCAAATACTCCACTGCGTTGAAACCAGCCACCAGTAATGAGATGTCACGAGAGAGTCCAATGGATTCGAAAATGACGGGCGCATAGTAGGTAATAAGATTGATACCGGACAACTGAGAGAAGCCATCGACCGCGAGGCAAAGGAGCATGCGGCGGTAATTCTGCAGCTGGTCGCCGGTGAAGAGTTCCCGGTACTTGAAGGAGCCACCTGCCGACTCCAGGGAGAGGGCATCTTGGATACTGTTGTATAATTTCATGACATCGGGATGGTCCAAGGGGATATCGTTTTCGGCGAGGCGGGCTATCACCGCACGCGATTCCTCTTGATTACCGTGCTTCGCTAACCAACGAGGAGTTTCTGGCAAGAACAGTAGAAGCGCAACCGTCACAACGGAGAAGACGAGCTGGAGCCCAACCGGGAAGCGCCACTGTGCAGGACCGTTGACGTGCGCGAACCCATAGTCGATCCTGCAAAACACATGGTCAGCAGATAATCCTCCGTGATACTGTTGAGACGGAGCAAAACGGGGCGTTTGTCCATACCAGTAGGCCACGACGACCCCTATCAAAGTCACGGTGCAGTCGATCGCCAGAACCTTCCCTCTGTCCTTCGGAGAACACGTCTCACTTTGGTAAGTCGGAATGGTCGATGTGAGGGCACCCACACCAACGCCTGTAACAACTCGTCCCACAATGATCTGGGGGATATTCCAAGATGTGATCTGGATAATGGTCCCGATGACTTGGATCAAGGTGCCCACTAGAATGGTCCTTCGCCGTCCCAGCAAGTCACCGAAGAAGATTGTCAACAGAGAGCCTGTACATGCGCCGACCTATGACTTCGGGTTAGACATTGAGAGAAACATTTTAGGTGAGATGACGCAGGGACTTCGTAGACAGCCAATATCGTTCCCTGCAATCCAGCACTCGGATGGTCGAAATCCTTTCCGAATTGATTTTTGGCGCCGATAATGCCCGCCATGACACCTTGGTCGTATCCTGCGAACGGCTTCTTGTCAGAGAGTGCATTCCGCCCAATGAAAAGAGACCACATACCGAACAGAATAAACCCCGCTGAGCAGCAAAAGGTGATCATATAGACTAGCGTCTTACCATGCCAGGCGGGAAAGTAGGGAACCCCGAACCCCATGATGGCGGTTGCCGGTTTCCACAAGACGCCAGGTATAGTTCGAAGACAAGAATCAGAGTAAAAGGAGCTTTGAATTTCAGGCAACACTGCAATTCCTCCAACAACGGTTGAGGTGAGAATGCGGGGTGGTGGATCCGGGGTAATGATATATATCCGCAGGAAAGCTTGTGGGAACATCTCCGACAGGCTCAGAATAGATTTGCTGAGACAAAGACTCGAGCCAAAACCTATGTCATCGAGCCGCGTGGAACCTCCATCAGGGGACAACAGAATCTCATCCTGGGCATGTCCATGGCACAGAGGTGCAAGGCGCACGTCATTGTGGAACAGCTGCGAACCGTGCTCTGGGGCGAATCTCCTATCATGGCTTTGGTCGCTCTGCATCTGGAGGAGATCATCGAAGATCCCTGACTAGTAGAACGGCAGGTTGTAGCAGTCTGCCGAGGGCCAAGGCTCGTCTACAACCTCCATTTCATCTTCGCCCGGATTTCCCCCGCAAATTGACTGCACTAAGAGTCTCTGGAGCTCTTTAGTCTTAATACAAATTAATCACTAGCGCCCAGATATCTGAGGATGGCCGGAAAGTGTAGACAGGACGGGACGCCTTTGCCGAGTTTAGCGAAGATGATGACTTCAACGGCAGGATCATTGTTTCGATATAGGGCGACGTTAAAATTACCAAACAAATTGCTTCTCAATCGCGCAGCGAATTTAAATCGACCCCCAATCTATCAACGCCATTATATTCAGCAGCCTACAGAGGACATCACACTTACAGGACCCGACAGGTGTACACCAGTGTATACAGCAGCTGCCAGTGGCTATTCTGAAATCGCAAAGCTGCTTCTTGCCATGTCCCACTGTCTGCAACGATCGTGGACACACTCCATTACATCAGGCAGCAGCTACTCGTCATGTCAGCATGCGGTTGCGTTTATATATGAATCCAGCACTTAGCCAGTGGCGTGGTAGGCCGCGTCAATTTGCCAACCCATAGGCTTTCACATCTTTGAAATCTGACAGATATAGCGTTAGTACTGTAAGGGATAATATGTGGTCGGAAGCATGGTACATACTTCACGTGTGTTGCGTCGATCGCTGCAGCGCGGATGTCGAACCTCCTCCACCATCTTAGTGCTTCTTTCGTCTGAAGAACGAGTTGGAGGAGTGTGCAACGCATCAGCAATATGCGAAGAACCATTGACTTTGGCGACTGGCAGCGAAGCCCTTGTGGTGAGGAGCATCGGTGGTTCTCCGTGCTCTTGATCTCCGATGCGGATTTCGGTATCCGCGTTTTGAAAACAGCGGAGAGATCCGAGGTTGTCCATGCATCCATGCCAGGATCTCGTGGTCAGTTTATATTATTCTGTATCTCGTCATCTACTGTATGCTCTTACCCCGCACTCATACTGGAGCTTTCATATACGCTATGGACGACATAGAAACTTGGGCAGTACCTCTGCTTGATCGTTTCACGGTCTAACACTACGGATGTCTTTTAGCCATATCTCGCTCTTAACAGCCCACTCCTCGAGGGGCCGTTCTACAATGCGGATCGCGGTGAGCTCCGCTTCGTCGACATCTATGCTGAAAAGGTGTTCGTGCTCAGTGTGTCCAAGAGCCCCGAGACTCTCAGAGAATTCTCGACCAAGGATAATACAATAGGGTAGGTCTTTTTATCTAGAGAGAAATCAATGTGACCTAGAAATTTCACGACCATGAAGTTAACGATAAGGTGCAGAGTAACCGCCGACATCGAGGGGTCCGACGATCTGATTACGCTGGAGCGAAGCCTGGCTTTGCCACTTTGAACTGCAAGACCGGGGAGCTCTCGTATTTTCGCAAGTTATTCAATGAGGAGACTGTTAAGGAGATAGGACATAGGTTAGTAATTGAGATCTCGCGACTGCTTTTCCACTCGTTTAAGTAAATGTTTTGCTGAAAATCCTGGATCGCCAGATGCGCGCCAACGACGGCGCTGTTGACTGCCGCGGCCGCATATTCCAGGCGTGATGTTCGACGACAGAATGTCGGATCAACTGAGGACGGCATGGTACTGCGCCTCGATCCTGACGGCAAGCTCCATAGAGTCGTAGAAAATGTTATCACTCCAAACGGCATGGGATGGAACCGCGCCAACACGGTCATGTTCTGGGCCGAATCGAGATCGGGCAACGTGTACGCTTTCGACTACGACGCCAACACCGGCGATATTCGAAACCAGCGCGTGTTCTTCCATCTCGATGGCGCCAATAACTTTAACGTCCCGGATGGACTGGTAATCGATGAGGAAGACAACATCTGGCTAGCGCTATGGGGTGGCTCTGCAGTTCTCAGGATCTCTCTAGATGGCAAAGTCACCGGTAAAATCGAACTCCCCACTCGTTTCGTCACCTGTCCCGTGTTTGTGGGAACAGAGCTCTTCATTACAACTGCCGCGGAGGTGGAGTCAGAGAAGTACTCTGAGTCGGCATCGTACGCGGGGAATATATACCGACTTGACGTCGGAGTAAAGGGACTTCCGAAATATAAAGTTCCCATGCCGGCGTGCTAGATATTGTCAGCGCCTCGGCTTCTCTCAGATACGTAAAAAGACAAATAACAATAGTTAATCATTCATTTGTCGCTCCGAGCCACGATTTGAATTGCCAATTGACATATGTATGAAGGGCACCAGTTCCTATGGTTTCTCACTGAATCTGTGTCACGTATCGAGATTGAAAGGACATGAAGAAGTGCCAAAAACCGACCATACTAGTGCCACTGGTGTGTCTGGAGTAAGGGATACCAAAATCGAAACAAGGATGAATGTGCTATCGAAGACGCAGTGTAACAGAGTTATTCAGCAGTTCGGAGTTTCTCCGACAGAATCTCCCAATCCCATCTTCGAATCTCTGTGGTCGCAGTTCTCTGCACTCTTTCACGTGCTGGAGGAGGGGCATGCGGGGTTTTATATATCAGAGCTCAGACAATCGATGGTTAAAGCGTATATCATACATGAGTTGTAATCGCTCCATTTGTTATCCAACAGCAGCGGTCTAACCTTCTGAGGCGTGAAACCAAGCAAAATGTCCAACCAAACGCACTACGCCATATATCCCAGCCTTCGAGATCGTATTGTCGTCATATCCGGAGGCGCTACGGGCATCGGTGCGTCCATGGTGGAAGCCTTTGCTCACCAGGGAGCTCAAGTTATCATTCTTGACATCCAGTCCTCGCCCGGTTTTGAGCTGGTGCAGAAGCTCGCCGATGCCAATGTTGCACACACGCCTGTCTACTACGAGTGCGATGTTAGCGACGTCGAAGGGGCCGTGAGGCCGACAGCAGCCAAGATACTGGAGCGATTCCCTCGCATCCATGTGCTCATCAATAACGCTGCCAACGACGTGCGCCAACTGACTCCCGACGTCACTTTAGAACAATGGGACACCAGCATAGCGGTGAACCTCCGACATCAGTTCTTTCTGACACAGTCACTACTCTCGGGATTGCTCGAGGCCAAGTCTTCGTCGGTTATCAACCTGGGCAGCATCTCGTGGGTGATTCCGGGCAGGAAAGTCGCCCCCTACAATGCATGCAAGGCCGGTACGGCTGGTCTGACCAAGTCATTGGCGCACGAGTTTGGGCCAAAGGGAGTGCGGGTGAACAGCATCATGCCCGGCGCAATTGCGACGGAGAGGCAGAAGCGCGAGATTATCACGCCCGAGTATGAAGCGTTGATCTTGGATCGTCAAGCGCTGAAGAGGCTCCTGCAGCCTGAAGAGGTCGCTCGATTGGCTTTGTGGTTAGCTGCTGATGACAGTTTGGGAGTGACCAACCAAAGCATTGTGATCGATGCTGGGTGGATCTAGATGGTCCTCTTGTAATGACTCGTCCCATGCCGTCAAGGGTCGTTATATTCGCCGAGGTGAGCCTTTATATTATGCGCGCGCACCGGGAATTGGCGGTTGCAGGCGATTATTATTATTATTATTAATC
>NW_027192539.1:364805-378820 GCF_041956765.1 Thermoascus crustaceus
TTGCAGGCGATTGGTTCTCGGATACGTGCCTAGAGAAAGGCGTTTTACGTCTTAGTGCGTATTCAACACCTTACATGTACATGTATATACTGTCCCATAGTGATAGTAAGAGCTAGGGTGAAGTTCTTTGTAGGATTTATGGTATATAAAGACGATCGACCATTATTCTCTCTATATATATACCTGCCAAGTCCCCAGTGGCGTAAAGCCGTATGCTCAGGATCATTTGATCCAAAAACCACTGGTATCGATGTCCATGTATTGCATGGCGTGTCTTCTAAGTATAGCCAGGTCAGAGAGGATAGCACTCGCAGTGACATGGTCGTTTCCAACGGTATTAGCTGCAACGTCCTGCCATACTACCTCAAGTTCAGCAATGCGGTTTAGCACCCAGGGCCTCGCCCACTGCACGAGACGATCCAGGAACGTCGTCACGTACTCCCGCCACAGGTTACGAAGATTAATGGTGATCTCATTAACGACTCCAGGGCCCTTGTTGTATCTGTCTTGGAATGTGACAAACTCGCGTTCAACGTTCTGATAGGCCTGCCTGGCAGCGCTACTCACGATAAACTGATTGAGGTACCGAAAGACACCAACGACCTAGAATAACGAATCAAAATCAGTTAAGTCTCGATGCGCAATAATGTCTAGCGAGAAGGGACTGTAAGAGAAGCGCCAGAGTAGCACACTACACATACCAGGCGCAATTCACCCGGCCTTTCATGCTATTGAGTTCGCGTTCCGCGGTAACCAGGTGCTCTGCATTTTTGGTCGAACCAATGGCGTTGAACACATTGTCTATTGGAACACCGCTCGTTCCTCTGGTGGACCATTGCGAGTAGTCCCGGGTAAAGTAGTCCTGGAAGACTGACCAGGGGACTGTCGGATTCCTAGCTTTATATGGGGGCAATCCCTGGACTTCCTGTATGATCCCGGTCATCATGAACTCGATCGCTCGAGGAATCGTCTGAAGCTCAATAACATGTTCCGCTACAGAATGGGATGTGCTCAGTTACTTGCTGTCACATGGAATGGAGTCTGGTGTACTTACTAATTCAATGCCACAGGTTGGTCGGGGCATTCGGATCGATCGTTGAGTCAACACATTCATCCGGGCGGGCCAAAGCAAAGCGGACTGTAAGACCGTTGATCGCTTGAAGGTTACTACCATCCCCTCCGTTTGGATAAGGCCGGGAGCTAACCGTCAACGTGCGTCTCAATCCGGTGACAGGGTCAATGCCGCAATCCATGACAAAGTCGCGAGATTGTCCCTCCTGAATGCGCTTTTCTAAACCTACAAATGAGCGCACGGCCAAGCCTCCAAATTCGTCATCTGGAGCATTGGAAAGGTCAGGGTCCCATTCGAGCAAATCGATGTTGGCGCAGGTCAAGTTGGCGCTCGTAAAGGTGGAATTCCGGATCATGCCATTCCAAACCCCGAGATCGCACACAACATCTGAGGCGAGCTCGAAGAAGTCTCCTGACAGGAGCCATCCCGATGAATTGGAGAAATTCACGATGTTATCTATCGTTAGGCTTGGAAAAAGCGGTGGGAAGTAGGCATTCCAGAGTCTTATCTTTGCAAGTATTCTGTCGGTAAGCTTCTGAGCCACGGTTGCAATCAAGATGTCATTCAGGAGCTTGGCCACATTGCTTCCGCTGTTGAAAGAGAGGCCTTCAGCTCTTGGTTTCAACTCCTGTCTTCCTATTGCCTGTTCCCCTGCAACAGATCGCTTGGCTATCGGCTGGACATCGCAGGTAGGGCTGTCGAGGAAATCCTCTATACTTATCCGATCAAAGGCGATCAGCGGATCTTCTCTCATTGTGACAAACCTCGGCCTGCAGCATCGGGCCCTTGCACCCAGCTTGAAACGACATCCTCCTTCCAGATCGTCCATCGCAATGCGCACCTTGTCCGAGGGGCAGCCGGACATGCAAACTCCGATGTAGCCGCTGTCTGTTGGAACTATCATGAAGCCTACACTGTCCTCCCATGTGCAATCCTCCCACCTACGGTTTTCATCTGCAGTATCACAGCAGTACTTCCGTTCCTCGTAATTGAAAATCGTACCGTCATCATTTGTCCCAGTCATATCGCAAAGTGAGCCTCCCGAGCCTCGAGGGGACGATGCAAGCACTGTGGCAGGGCACAGCCCATCATTGCAGTTAGGCGTGGGCCCCCATTGACACGTCTCGTACAGGGCCATATTCGGTATCCCCACCGTACAACAGGCAGCCTGATACCCCCGTCTGCAGTACATGTCGTTGGATCCAACCTCCATCATATCACCTGGACACGTTCCATCGCATTTACAAACTTTAAGATGGATATCACGCGCACAGATCCCAGTGCGTATGTGTGCGCAATTCATTGGCAGGTCGCCCAAGGCACTTCACTGGAAATGTTGAGTTCTATATTCTGCAGAACGTCGAGGGAAATACCCAACAGGTAGATGATAGCCACGGTGCCCAATTAAATTCAGGCTAACTTTGATCTTCCAAGGGTATCTACATGGAAAATGGTAGCGGCGGTTTTCTTGCAGACCTTACCTTTGTGGGCGGAAATTTTGGGTGAGAGTCAACCCCCTTGCCGTTTTCCAGACTACTAACGTGGAGACTGACAATTTAGGGCATATTTTGGCAACCAGCAGTTTGCTACAAGCCATCTGGTATTTGTCAATTGTAAAACCGCTCTTCAGATCCATTGGGACTGGGCATGGACTATCCAAGACTTGGTGATCGAGTCGTGCGAAACGGGAGTTGTCGTCACTGGCGGGGTACTGTGTTCTTGAGCGACCATTGTTCTGCCATCCAGAGCTGACCTGGAATATAGGCTGGCGGTCCGATGAGCAACGGACAATCTGTCGGCTCCTTGATCGTTGTGGACGCTATCATCGCCAACACTCCCACCGGCGTTGTCACCTCACTGCTTTCTGAAAATTCAACCTCGTTTCTCTTGCAGAACGTTGGATTCTTCAATGTTGAGACATCTGTTGTCGACAATACTGTTCCAAAAGTTCTTCTGGCAGGAGGAAATGAGGTTTTGGTGGACAACTGGGGGTTTGGACGAGTGACTGGCGAGTCAGGAACAGGAGAATTCGTCAACGCCGCAGCAATCCCTGTCATGAACAGGACTGCGTCCCTACTCTCACCAGATCTGGCCTATGTGAAACCGAACTTCTTCAATCGCCGACGGCCGAAGTACGCTGATATTGGCGCGAGTCAGATCATCAACGTCAAAACTGCTGGCGCCCGTGGCGACGGCACAACGGATGACACGACGGCTCTCAACACCATCTTCTCTGCTGCAGCGAACATGTCCGCTATTGTCTATGTGGCCTTTGGTATCTACCTCGTTACCGATACTGTCAAGATCCCTGTTGGATCTCGCATCATTGGACAGGCATGGTCGCAGATTATGGGGAAAGGGCCCAAGTTCCAAGATCAGACCTTTCCACGTCCTGTGGTTCAGGTTGGTCGGCTGGGAGACGTGGGTGTCATTGAGATCCAGGACATGATGTTTACCGTCTCGGGGGCCACGGCTGGGGCGGTTCTGGTGGAGTGGAATGTCCAAGAATCCAGTCAGGGGTCAGCGGCGATGTGGGGTAAGTGTTTTGTTCTATCCCTTCCCAGATTTTGACTTGGCTTTTTTGTGTTCTTCTCAAACCCAAAAGGCAATGTGTACATACTAACCACGCAATCTGTGGGCGCGCAGACTCTCATTTCCGTGTCGGGGGGCCATTGGGTCCGATTTGCAGTCCAGCAATTGCCCCAAGCAGGGTGGGATCAACATGAACTGCATTGCTGCCTCGATGCTCCTTCATCTGACACGGACGTCCTCGGCATACATGGAGAACGTTTGGCTCTGGGTCGCAGACCATGACCTTGACGCGGATGATGAAGCGCAGATTGATATTTTCTCCGGACGAGGCGTGCTCATTGAGAGCCAAGGGCCTACCTGGCTCTATGGGACAGCGTCGGAACATAATATCCTTTACCAGTATCAGCTCTCTAATTCCAGTAATATCGTCATGGGCATGATTCAGACGGAATCGCCCTATTTCCAACCATCCCCAGAGGCACCGTTGCCAATCACCACAGGGCAGTTTGCCAATGACCCTGACTTCAGAGGCTGCCCTGAGGGTTCGAACGCTTGCAGTGTCTCATGGGGGGCCCGCATTGTTGACTCCAACAAGGTCTACCTTCTTGGAGTGGGACTCTACAGCTGGTTCTCTGCCTACTCCCAGGACTGTCTGACCACCGACAACTGCCAAGAAAGGGGCTTTCAGGTAGAAGAGAGCCATGATCTTTGGATCTATAATCTCGTGACAAAGGCCATGGTTGAGATGATCAGTCCTGTGGGCGAGGTACCCACCTATGCCAGGGATAACAAGAACGGCTTCATGTCTTCGATCCTCGCCTGGTTGAAGGGGTCCAAGGAAACCACGGGCCAGAGGCATTTTTAGGATTTAGCATCTATGACCGTGACTCTTTGCCTAGTCATCTGCCTGAGAGCTGTGTGACTGCGCTGACCGCTGTTGTGAAATGTAATGGATATCTGCGCATGTTCTCGCAGCGAAGATATCACGGCTCCTTGGACAACAGTACGCTCACAGATTTCGTCTGCGACAAGGGGTGCAGCGAGTCCCTACAGGACTGGTTCAGCAACGTTCAGCAGTCATGCGATGGATATAAGCTGTTCGGTTTTGAACCCATGACTGTGGGAGGACGCATTTGGGCAGGCTACAACGAGACATGCCAAAAGGATCTCAATACAAGACGCTACTGCAACGGTAAGAATGAACAAAAAATCCATATCGCGTCCGCAGTGTTGCTTATGTACTGACTGCTGGACTTCTCTCTAGATATAATCGACGAGTTTACAAATGTTGCCACTATCAACGACATGCCCCATGACGAGATGTGCTCGTTTTGCCACGTTCAACGCTTGCAGATGATGCAAGCCAATCCCTACTCCGCTTATGATGACTTCTATGCATCCACACTTGACGTGGTCCTCTCGATCTGTGGAATCTCTGGGAACACCACCCTCCCACCGCCTGTTTATACGCCGGACCCAACCACTCCTGCCCTATGCGTGTCGGACAATGCTTATGTGACCGTGGCCGGGGATACCTGCGCCTCAATTGCACAGGCACACGGTGTGTCATCGGCGGCTCTGTACATGGGGAACCAGGAGCTTGTGCCTGACTGCAACAACATCAAGGCGGGACTTACTCTCTGTCTGCCTCTATTGTGTGAGACCATCTACGCTGTTCAGCCCAACGATACCTGCGTCAGGATCACAATGGCACATGGGGACCAACTAGTCTACCTAAGTGACCTGCGTAAGTATAACCCGTGGATTGACTACAGCTGCACCAACCTACAAGCCGGGTCAACCATCTACGGCAATATCGTCTGTCTCTCCCCCCAGGACGGCGTATACAACCACACCACTCGAGCAGGTTACTTCCCGCCACAGATCTCTGGATACGCACAATTCGAAGAAGATCCCCTGGCCAACACCACCCTGGCCACAAACACAACTCTCCACTGTGGCGTCTTGCACACGGCTGCCGAGAGAGAAACTTGCGCTAGCATCTGCGTTCAGGAGCAGACAACCAGCGACCTCTTCCTCGCCGCGAATCCGTCTCTCAACGCAACGGACTGCAGCGGCAGTCTTGTTCCGGGGCTGACGTACTGCGCTGGGCCGACGCGGCAGTTCGCTCAGCAGAGCTAATAGATAAGATGGCTTTCCCTGTTCGTGACATTGCTGATCGGCAGCACCTACACTACCTTCCGATATATTCTATCTTTCATAGTAGAAAGCATTGTGAAAAACTTTTCCACGGCAAGCATGATTGAGCATATGGACTCGACAATCTAGTACTAGATGATATAGCTGTTCAAGTCTTCTGTTTATTATTACTGCGGACACGCCTCCTAACATCAATTGGAGGCAGTCGCAAGTAATGATGATTATAATATCATCTACTTTGAACCCAACTGGAGAGATAAGACCCTTTTTCAGATTGTTAAAAATTACAGATATCGCCAGACGTGATGCGCACTGTAGCATGTACAGGTCTAACAGCGAGCATTAGCAGATAATGCCAAATCACGTACGTACAAGATGCAATCTAGAGGTATTGTCCATGCAACACGTTCAAGGAAAGAGTCTTTCAAGGAAAACCGTCGATGGAGTACCTAATACTCCAAAGCAGTAAGTTTTTTTTCAGTACGATTTTCCGAGCTCATCTAGATATTTCAGATCAGATGCTCGGCCACTTCGGCCTATCAAGCTCGGTGACAACCCAAGTCGTTTCCGGCAGTCCGTATTTGAGCTCAAGCTCCCTCACCTCCCTCCAGATGTCCTTGAGCGAGAACTGGCCTTCCGAGAGGAACCCGTAGAGCCGCTGGTAGATCCTGGTCCAATCAACACGGACCTTGCCCTCGTAGCCATCCTCGTCGGGACCCTCGTGTTCCCAGTCGGATTCGCATACCCAGGCCCAGGACAGTGCACGGCCTGGAGCAGGGGTGTCAGAGGCTATAGAGTCCCGGGTGATCAGCACAAAGACATTCTGGAGAACACCTGGCGTGAGGGTGCCTTGGTTCCTGAGGGATCTGAAATGCCTGTAATGGTGGATTGATTAGCTAGACTGCAAATGGGGGAAGAAACCAGGAGGAAAAGAATACATACTCCCGAATAGCATGTATCTCATCTTCCGGGACCACAAAATCCTCCACGCACGACATGACCTTCAAACCACAGATTTGCTCACCACCAACCACCCCATGAGGCTGAGACTCGAAGAGTGCCTCCCGATACCTGTCGACATACATCTCCCACTCCTCTTTCCCACCAGCTTCCTCAGCCTCCCGCGTATGATAGATCATATACCCCCACGGCTGCTGCTCATCAATAATCCTCTGCACCCACTTTGGCGGCTTCGTCTTCGCCTCCTCCCTCGCCGCATTAATGGGCGCAAACCACTCATTATGCTTATCCAAATGCACCGCCACAGCGCCCTGCAAGGCCCTCCACTCCTCTGGCGACAACAGCGCCTGGCGCGCCGTGTACCTGCGTTCCATATCCTCCCTTGATACCATCCTGTCGGGAGCGCGCAGGTTATGCGCATCCCACGAAGACATGATGTGGTAGAAGTCGAACAGCAGGCGACACTCCGGAAAGGTCAGCGAGTGCGGGTCGCTGGCTGCCTTTTGGATCAGTTCTTCCCTGGTCCCGCCGGTTACCGTGCGCACGTTCTCGGCGATGATGTCTGCTGCGGGAAAGCGCAGGACAGAGCGTTTTTCCTCGTCGGTGAGGGATGATGGGTTGTTGATGGCCCTGTCCCAGACATCTGGTGATGGCGATGGTGGTATTGTCGTTGGATCCAGCTTGTCCGGAGAGCGAAACATAATGTTCTAGGTACGAGCTCAATAAATAAGACCGATAAGTTGTGAAAACTAGAAGAGGGAACGAAGGAGTTTGAGGAGGAAGAAAAAAAAGGTGCTAGTATAGTATGAAGTCATTAAGTAATCTGCCTTGCCGGCAGACAGAAGAACGTGTACAAATTTGAGATAATTCAAAACGGCAATGTAGCCATTCCTTTTCATGCACTTCGGTACTAGATACTACTGTACCGTAGTGTGGATACGGTATAGGAACGGGCGGATCTCCGATACTTAAGTACTAAAACTCTTCCAAGCGCCAAGCTTGCCGTGGAGAAGCGAGAGCCTACACTTGAATAGCATCACACTATCACTTCCAAGGTTAGTTGATAGCTCGATTATAGAGAAATTTAAACGGACCCAGAAAACCCATCTTCAAAGTATAATTAGAATCATTTCAGACACTGGTTAGATTGTTATCTAAATGAGGAATATGTAACGACGGGCCTAAGACTTCTTAGGCGGAGGATCGTCGGGTTTATCTTGAAGGACAGAAGACAAGGGAAACGATAGATAATGAGTCGTTACTAGCAATGTTAACTCTAGGATTGCTATTTGAATTGACCACGGGGTCCTAATCCCCATGGTTAAGGAGCATCTTATATACATGATGGATTCTATCCGGAAATACCTATCCGATGGATCACAGCTCATGGATCACAGCTCATGGATCATGGTGATCCAGTCACGTGGTAGTCCTCCTCTCATCCTACCTGGGTCTAATCCTAGGCTGTGCTGTAACAGAATAATTGGTTAAAACCCGCTAATATGTATATATTTAAACCCGCAAACCAAGTTTATTCATTACACCGTCATAAGAGACGGCGAAATGCCTAAACTCATTTACTACATTACGGACAAGAATAACAATTCTCACACGTGCTCCTGCTTGGCCATGACCTGTTTTTTAACAGGCGCGATACTTGGCTGCATCATCACGTGCAGAATGCAAGCAGATCGAACTAACGGGGGGGTGTTCGTTGTTTGTTGGTGCTCAGAGTCTGCCAGGCAGCCTCCCACATATTCAGAACGCGATAATTCTTCTCTCGTCATTGTACCTTCATTAACCACCACAGATCACTGCAGGGCCTTCAAGAAGGTCTATTGAGAGGCTTGCCCATCAGTCCTGATGACCATGAAAAGCTTGGCCATTCGACCTCTTCCGGCACACCGTGCTCAGCGGTCCCCGGTCGCTCAGTCAAAGATTCCTTGCCGATTCTACGCACGAGGTGTATGTCGGGAGGAAGATAACTGCCGCTTTTCTCATGTCGCATCCCAGGAGACGGCGAACGCTGATGAAGCAGAGGCGTTCCGGCCTGGCTTGGATACACGGTCACAGGTGCCATGTCACTTCTACTTGCGAGGAGGTTGCTTGAAGGGGGACAAGTGTCCATATGCGCACATAGAGGTAAATGCGGTGGAGGAAACCATCCCTGAGAGACAGGTATGACTCTAAAACCTCGTGAGGCCGCATTCGACTTGAGTATCTGGCTGAGAGTGCTCCAGGAAGAAAATCACGATACTGGGACCCGAGAACTCCACGGTACTCTTGTCCAATTCGGAGACGGCGCCCAGATCCTCAAGATCTCCCTTCCGGCTGACTTCTCGGCCGTTCATCTGAGCATGCTCCCCCCTGGAAGCTCTCCTTCATCTGTTGCCAGCTTGTTGGCTGAGATGGGCTTTTCCGTTCCTGTTGAATGTGTGAGGGTACCACCACAAGGAGATGCAACCCACTGCAGCGCGGACATCCGGGTGGAAGACCCAACCTTTGCAAGGCGTCTCTGCACCAAACTCGACGCCAAAAAGTTGACCAGTGGAGTAACGTTCCAGATCACCGCGGTGCCCATCAACGCTCCCATGCCGCAAGTATCAAATTCTTCCCGGGTCGACTGCAAGAAAGTCCATTGTTCGTGGCACAGGCCATTCCGGAAGGTGTGGTTGAACTTTGGAAATGAAGACATCGCGAAGAAAGTGAACTATAGGTTCAACGCCGGTACATACAAAGTTCTCGGCCAGCAGGTCAGCAGCATCGCTTGCAACAGAAGCGGAGGCTATCACAATCCCGTGGTTTGGACCGTGTGCCTTACAGAAGTTCCGGCAACGGCAACTGAGCCAGACATCCTTTGTGTTATTTCTCCGCACTTCAGGCCTCGCGATGTCGAGATGAGGCAGACAAGTTACAAGGCGGATCTTGGCACAGCAAACGCAATGATCAAATCAAAACTCATGCAGGTTGGCTCGCTGGAGTGGTGGGAGGACGGAGCAGAATCAGGGGGAAAGCGAGTGAAGGCAAAAGCCCGATTCCAAGATGAGGAACATGCAAGGAAAGCTGTGACATTCCTCAACAATACTCCATTACCGTTCAACAAAAATGGCAAGTTGACCATGCAGCTTGTGTACTCGACAAAGTTGAAAGTCTCGGAGCGTATCTACAAAGCTGTACAAGCTCAGATACAGACAGAAAAACAGGTCTGGAAATCACAGCACTTGCTCTTTATCCCGTATGAGCCAACTCGGGGATACAGAGTCCTTAAAATTGAGGGAGAAGACAGCAAGGATGTCGCACAGGCGAAGAATAGCCTCGAGAAAATACTAGCTGGAGAAACAGTCATGTGCGGAGACAAGCCTCTTTGGACCCCGTCCTTCGGGATAAATGGAGACACTTATCGGAGACTTAAAGATGTGGAACAGAACCTTGGAGTTGTCATCATTCGAAACAAAAGCCAGTCCCGTCTTTATCTCTACGGGCCACCAGAAAAGTGCAGAGAAGCCCGGATGTTGCTTGCTGATCTGGCCAAGGAAGATGCATCAGATCGGCATGCTATTGACCTGGACGAGCAAAAATTCATCTGGGCGTGTCACGGAGGGTTCAAGGCAATCTCTGCTGCTCTTGGAAAAGGAGTTGTGGCATTTGATATCATCTCCAGTCCGAAGCGAATTTTGGTAACCGGCACTGATGAACAATACAAACTCGCCTTGAGAATGGTTGCCGATCAGAAGGAATCAGAGGAGCTAGGTAGATGAGAGGTCACAACGGAGAGTAACTGTGCGATATGTTGGACAGAAGCTGAGAATCCGGTTCCCACATGATGCAAGCACACGTATTGCGCGGACTGTTTTGAGAGTTTCTGCTTTTCTGGTGCCACCGGGAACAGGGAATTCTGCATTCGCTGTGAAGGAGACTCAGGTAACTGCATGGCCGTCCTTGCGCTTGACGAGCTCCAGGAGCATCTCTCATCCAGTACATTTGAGAATCTACTGAAAGCATCACTTACCTCTCACATCCGTCGCCATCCACAGAACTTCCGTTACTGTCCCACTCCAGACTGCAGCCAGGTCTACCGGGCCACTTCCACTGCAAGTGTGTTCACCTGCTCAAGCTGCTTTACACCAATGTGCACGACTTGCCATGTGTCTCATCAGGGGATGACATGCGCCGAGCATAAAGACCTTGCGTCAGGCGGTTATGAGGCGCTTCAGAGGACGAAGACAAAGCTTGGAATCAAGGATTGCCCGAAGTGCAAGACTGCGATTGAGAAAACTGAGGGCTGCAACCATATGATTTGTGGGGGTTGCGGAACGCACATCTGCTGGAAGTGCATGCAGACTTTCAAAGACAGCGGTTCATGCTATAAACACATGTATAGGGTGCACGGCTCGATAGGGCTGGATGTTCCCGTGTTTGACTAACAGGTTAGTTCCACTTGCAATTATTTTCTGCTATCTTATTTCTTTCCATCTTTGATTTTGTTCACTACTCATACCATGCATTCACAGTTTCCTCGGTTTGAGAAGCTAGCTCAAGAACAGGCCCATCTTGCAGAGAAGTGTGAGGCCCATAATGCCCTTCAGGCTGCCATGGCAAAGATTGACTGTTTGAAGAAGCAGCAGAAGTTGTTAGAGCAGCAAGGTACTCAGATGGTGATTTTAGGACTGAATTCCCTGGAGAAGCTGAAGGAGAGAGATTATTGTAAGAAGGCAGAGTGTCCTTATCAGGGGGCCTCTATATCAGAGCATTCTCAGGCTGTGCCCTCATCCAGTTCTGGGGGTGATATGGTGTTCTCCATAGATGTGACGGGCTGGGCCTGATAGGAGGCCTCGGATACCCTCGGCCATGATGTCAGAACAAGCACCCTGCCGCCGTCCACTGCCTTCTTAAAGAGCAACCCATTAGGGCCAAACCCTTGGTGCACCCCGGCTCCTTCTAGTATTTCCCACACTGCCAGATTCCCCTACTTTCTTCCCTTCTCTTTTCTAAGATTCAGTATTTTCGTAGATAGGCCTAGCTAGTTGAATAAACTACCTTGAGTCCTTTACAATAGAACTGTTGCTCCTGGTCTGCCTGCTGAGACTGGTTCTCCGGTGGATTATTCTTGTGTGCCTTTCTGGAATTCTTCCTTAGATGCCCTATTTTTGTCTGAGGTCACAGATTCTCTGGCTTTGGGCAATCTGGGTTTCAGAGGTGGAATTCCCTGAGAAGTCTCTTGCAATTATTACAGTTCTTTATAGATTGTTAGGAATTTTCTAAGTTATCATATCCCTTCCATTTCAAAAGGTATATGAATAACCTATCAATTATGCCACTGTCTAATACCTTCTCCACCAAGAAGCTACCTGTTGGTTAGGCATATGGCTAGACAGAGGGCTTACCCTTAAGACGCATTACCTGACCTGCCTCCGGAAGGCCCGCACAGCAGAGGCGCGGGTGCAAGCCCTATGCTGCAGGCAGGGGCTGCCACCAGGTCTGGTCCGGAGAATCCAGGTGGCAGCAGTACAAGCAGTGGCCCTATATGGAGCAGAACTATGGTGGCAGGGCCAAAAAGACCGGTTGACAGGCATCCAGCAACTGAGGCAGGCCCAGGCTGTCACGGGAATGTTCCGCACAAGCCCAATAGGGCCCCTGATAAGGGAAGCAGGCCTGGAGCCGGCAGAAACCCTGCTGGAGGCCCGGCAGCTAGGCTATACTATACGGCTGCTAGGCCTCCCCAACAGCTATCCGACCAGGCAGGTCCTCCCAGTGACCTTTCGGGAGGGGACTGCCATGCCCAAGCCGGGGAGCGACCGATAGGGGACAGGGTATAGGCGTTGACCAGCAGAAGGGGGCTGTGGTCCCTAGGGCAGCACCTAGCCCGCCAACTGGCTGGGATTCTGCGGATTGACCTCTCTGGAGGTTTTGAGGAGACAGTTGAAGCCTTCCCTAGCACCTTCCCAGGCCTAATCAGGGTCCTAGCCGCCGAGGAAGCCTACCAAGCAGCTGGGGCAACGCGCCCTAGGCTCACCCTCTGGTCAGACGGCTCCCGGCTAGAGGATGGGCGTACAGGGAGCGGGGATTGCAGGGCGGAACCCCCGGGGGTCTTGGAACCCAGGAGATCCCCCTGGGGGCGGGGAAGGAGGTATTTATGGACGTTAAACTTGATTAACTTGATTAACGTAATCCACAACCGAGCGACGCAGTTTCGCCGCCCCCTCAAAACATTCTACCATCAATATTCTTCAACGCGTCTTTTTTTCCATTTCTATCATGCAAAATGCCTCTTTCTCAAAAAAATCGAATGCAAATGGCTATTTCAGCTATTAGAAATCAAAAAATTCAATCAAAAAGGAAAGCTGCTGGTATATTTGGGGTGTCAGAAGCTACCCTTCGCAAACGGCTTGAAGAAAACCACGCTCAGAAACACGCGCCAATGGCCATAAATTGACAGTTATTGAGGAGGAAGTCCTAACAAAGCAACTGCTAGATGCAGATAAGCGAGGCTTTTCAATTTGGCCAGAGTTTCTGCGCGGAATGGCACCGATTTTACTTCGCGAGCGGACACAAGATTCTACTGCATTTATTGGCATCAATTGGGCATATAACTTTATCAAGCGCCACCCAGCGCTGTGTACACGATATAACCGACGCATATCATATCAACGTGCGAAGCAGGAGGATCCAAATGTTATAAGACAGTGGTTTGAGATTGTACAAGAAGCTATTCAGGAACATGGTATCCATGAGGATGATATCTGGAATTTTGATGAAACTGGCTTTGCAATGGGACTCTGTTCCACCTCTAAGGTCATTACTGCAGTGGAGCGTAGTGAAAGACCTCGGAGAGTTATTCAGGGGAATTGCGAATGGGTCACAATCATTGAATGTGTGAGCTCAAAAGGGATCCATATACCGCCATGGATTATCTTAAAAGCAGGATCTCAACAAGCTGCTTGGTTTCAAGAACCTGCTCTTTTTAATAAGGGCTATGCTCTTGTGAGAAGTCAGAATGGCTGGACAACAGATGAAATAGGCCTTCGCTGGCTAAAAGAGATGTTTGAACCACATTCTAAACACCATTCAACTGGTGCAAAGCAGTTGCTTATTCTTTATGGTCATTCTAGCCATCAGATTGCAGAGTTTGATATTTTCTGCAAGGAGAATGCAATTTTCTGTCTTTGTATGCCTCCTCATACCTCTCACCTTCTACAACCACTGGATGTTGGTGTTTTTGGCCCGCTTAAACGCGCGTATGGGAAATTGGCTGAGGGAATGATGGCTGCCGGCAACAACCATATTGACAAAG
>NW_027192539.1:380001-400819 GCF_041956765.1 Thermoascus crustaceus
TTCTAGTAAATATCTATATATTCAACTACAAGATAGTCTAATTTAATGGTGTTGATGGCTGAAAAGCTTCAAAAAACATGGTGAGTGCGGCGAAACTGCGTCGCTCGGTTGTATGCGTCCCTTGGTTGTGGATTACGTTAGCCAAAATAGTATATGATCACGTGACCTTTGTCGTGGCTTTGCAGATAGTCTTATCTCCTGTCCTGCAGAGTATCGTTCGTCATGCTGGTCAGCACTTAGCCCGTTGGTTCATAACAGGCTCGTAGTATTAGCAGGAAGCCACTGAATCCAAATATTAGATGGAGGAGGGGCCAATTCTATTCCTTCAATATGGGCTTTGAAGTTATCCATTAGCAAGAGGACTATATGACTTCTTCTTATTGGATCTCCAATAACCTAAGGGCTCCCAGATTGAGTCCACACAGAGAATGAGGTTGTTTTGCATTGCCAATGAACCATATTGGAAGCCGGTCAGTTTTGGGTGGCGGATAGTATCGCTATATTATTATTATTATTATAATCAAGTTTAACGTCCATACCGAGCCTTCCGGCTATGACAGACCCTGATTCTTGGGCTGAAGCCCCTTTAGTCCCTAATCCCGTCTTTGACCATTCTGAACCTTTTCCTCGCCCCAAGCCGCCTGGTTGCGCAGGGCTTTTGGGCGTTTATAAGCCCTCCTTGTTGCCAGTATCAGTGTGGGTGTCGCCTGCCTGCTGCAGGCCACCCTGCCCTATTATCCTTCTCCCTCACGTTCTGCCTCCTCTAGAGCCGCCAGCCCCCATTCATCATCCTTCTGTATCCTCTCAGCTGCCCGAGCTGTTTCCCCCAAGGGGCATCCAACTGTCGTGTCTGCCAGGAACTGCAGGATCGCCTTGGTGGCCGTAGGATCTGCCAGTAGCCTTCCCTCTGGGTGACCCTCGGCTGTTGTTGGCAGAGTCACCCTAGCCTTGGTTAGGGCCCATAGTATCGCTATAAGCAGAATATCGTTATAAGGAGGTCCGTTTATAAGGAGAGTTGACTGTACTCCCTGCATTATTCAGACATTCAATGCAACTCTGACCCCAAATTAGATGACGGACTTGATGGTGGCGTCGAGACTTTTCGGGAGTGGCATGTAGATGTGGTTTATGATATACATTTGTTTAGTTCCCTACTAACTGACTATAACCACTAAGCTTCACAAAGACCCATTAGCAGCGGCCGCTCCGGAATTAGTTTGCATCTCGCTTCGCCACAGGTCCATTCATCTGATTTAAGTTGAGTTGGTTTTCAAGATATGGATTGCATTTGTGCCAGTGTTACAGCACAGCCTGGAGAGTAGCAAGGCTCATGAGGGGGAGTCTTCATATGACCACCTATGGATTGTCTACAATCCATCATCACAATCCAACTCCATTATCCAAGCCCGCGATCCACCTCTTTGATCCATATTCATGATCAATCTACATGAGCAAGCAAGCATGTATATAATGGCGCTCCTTACAGACAGATTCAAGACCTTGTGGTCAACCCACATAGCAATAGCTCATAGTGTGACGGCGTGGCAAGAAGCTATATAAGCGAGGCAATACGAAGCCATTGGCTTCGTATCCTAGTCTTTTGCCGGTAGCGCAGCGGTTGGGCTTCTAGAATGCTCCCTAGGAGCCACTCCGTGACACATAGTACATTATTGCTAGTAACAACAGCCTATTTACAAGACCCACTCTTGTTTCTGTCCTCCAGATAAACCCGACGAGCTTCGGTCTAAGATTTAGGCCTGCTGTTACGCAATCTCCCTTTTTTCCCTTCTTGCTTGACCTTTTTGCACAATCCGCAAATATGGCAGCAGCTTCGGAACGAACCATTCCGACTAACTTTACCGAGACTTTGTTGAATGTCAGCACCTAATCCTCACCGCGCCAGGAGGCTAGAGTCTTTTTAGTCCTCAGGTACACCTTGGAGTTTGCTTCGGCGTTCGGCTTTTTACAGATATTCAGAGACGGTGTATATCGACCCCGAACATAAGCATACACAGTGGCCTCACAGAAATTCAGAACGGATTTCCCAACAAGCTCTGCATATTCTGAACAGATAAGGCGATGGATCTCAGTCCTGTCGGTGGGCGGCA
This sequence comes from Thermoascus crustaceus, assembly GCF_041956765.1. Classification (NCBI taxonomy): domain Eukaryota; kingdom Fungi; phylum Ascomycota; class Eurotiomycetes; order Eurotiales; family Thermoascaceae; genus Thermoascus; species Thermoascus crustaceus. The sequence goes on from NW_027192539.1 coordinate 382,110, forward strand.
TCTTAGGATACTTTTGGTTAAGCTTGCGCCATAAATCTTCACCGATCTTCACTCTCCTTGCCTCAAAATTGGACGTCACTTTCTCGAAGATATCACTGGGGATAAAGAGACCTATTTGCACAGAAAACTTTTTCCGAGACTTTTTGCACTATAAAGAGGGTAAGTCTTTAGTAAAGTAACAAACTGTGTCAAGCTTACATAGACAGCATATACTGCTCTTTCGGATTCCTGCGTGAGCTTGCGGCAATGCCGAGTAATGAAGACATTACCAGACGGCACAAACACGTATCCTGGGGTGGTTTGTGTTCATTGAATAGAATCTATATCAGCCAGGCTGTCGCATGAGAAATTAGATCGCCATAACAATAACCCTAAGAAACATAGTGACCAAGGTACATACAGTTTCCCCATGCCTGTTCCTGTAAACTATGCAATCTGTCGTTTTTGGAATCGCGCTCCCCCTATACGTGTGGCCAGTGTGGATGCCCATGTTGAAAACTATCATTGCTTGAATACCGAGGACGGCTCTGAACAACCTCTTGGGAAGAGGTCGAAGTAACAGTGGAAAACAAAACATCTTCCAGTTTGCTAAAGGTCGTACACTGGTAAATTCGAAATAATGTATGATGATGTGTAGATGAGCGTGTCCGGAGACGGCACTGCCTGACACATCGACTTGGAATGGTGTGGGATTGAGGAATGTCGAGAGTCACGTGCTGTTCGAGAATCTCGCAGTCAGCAGTGTTTCCGATGGTCAGCGTTTTTCTTTGATTTTACCGTTGATAAAGTCTTCTGCTGTCTTGTGCTCAGGAATTGGGTAGTAGGAGTCCTGGAGGCATCAAGAGCCTAGCTGGTGCAAGAGGCAACAGACGAACTGGAGCGAAAAAAGTTATGACAGGCAGGAGACTAGCAGAAGGTGACCAGCAGAGAGTGACCGGCAGCGTCACGGCTCAGTCAAGATGAACTAGATCATATTGGTAGCCATCTAACTAATATTCAAAGCTGGAGGGAAGAAAAAAGAAAGGAGAACTAGGAGGGCTTGTGAAGGCGTTTGATATTGAACAAAGAAACCAACCCCTTCCCCAATTAGGGAAAGCAAGTGATGCCGGTTACCTGACCACATCTCCGAGCCTCAATGTCACAGGCAGTAAGTGACTGGTAGAATCAATGACAACCTGCCAGAAAAATGCGAGAAAGCGACGGAAAGCGACTAGCTCCACAGAGTGAAGCTCGGACTAATTGGCTGCATAAGAGGAAACCTGCTGCGCAACAGGAGCCCTCACGAAAGGTGCTGTGCGGTCCGCCCAAAAACCTGGCCCTTGTATAGTCGATTCTGAAAAGAGCTTGGATCAGACTGTCGTTTTCCGGCATGAGTCTCCATGGGAGACATTATGCAAGTCTACTGAGTGTGACTTAGCCGGTTCTGTAGCTGTGGCCATTCCTCGCCTCCATCCCTCAGGGCTCCTTGCTATCAAGAAGTTTCTGAAACAGGATGCAGACAAAATTCTCCAAGTGTTTCAAGATATTCGGCGCCCAAATCTCCTTTCAGGACTGCTTCCAATACGAAGAATCTGTCTACGTTGTCTATGATCATTCACCAGTCTCACTAGATCACTTCGTTGCTTGCGATGCCTACATCAGTGAAATCGAGCTAGCAGCGGTTCTGGCCCAGGTAATTTCTTACAATAACTGATCAACAAAGCTGCTAATAGGACAGTATATTGCTTGACGGCCTCCCATACCTCACAGCAAATGGCATTGAACACCCACGCTTGAGCTGCAGCACAATCTCAGTGAGCCTACTCGCAGAGGTCAAAAATCGGTATACGACTGTTATCTGTCCGCTTTTAGGAACCTCAACTGATCCATTTTCATAACTGGTTTGGAATATTGCCATGTGCGGCGCAGAGGCTGGGTCTTCCCTGATTTTAGAGCATTGGGAGATATTACCATGGAGCTGATGCAGAAATGCGTCAGAGAAAACGACATCATCCGCATAGATGATCTGGAACGTTGGCCTTTTGATTCTAATGCCGCTGGATCTCTTTCTGCACTTATTACGGCGAGTTCCGTTGAAAAATTGAGAGAGGTAAGTCTGATACCGTTTTGAATTCTGTTTATATCTGTCAATCGAATATTACCACTATACACTAGCGGTATGTCAAGAAGCCTATGAGCCTAGTCAGCACACCCCGATCCGCGCATCTCGAAGGCCAGAATCCCTGCTGTGGAAGATATGCCCTCCTACCCAATTAGGCCTAGCCTCTCGCGTGTCTATGTTATTCCACATTCGTGTAAACAGTTAGAATCCTCTTTCAAGCAAGCAAGAAAGCTCATAATAATATCATCATCATCTCATAGAGTTCTGCCTCCTTCTCCATACCTGCAATAAAGGAACTATACCCATGATTACCTGTCAGCCGAATATTACCACTACAACCTAGTGGTATGCCAAGAAACATATTAGCCTAATCAGCACACGCAGATCTGGATCTGCAGAGGGTCATAATTGCTTAACCCCTCATTCCATGAGAATAAATAGTTAGTCAGGTAGATTCGAATAATCAGAGCTTTTGTGATAGCGCTCATGCATTGGAAATTGAGATAGATTACTATGGTAGCTAGTCATACAAAATCGAAAGCATGAGAGGAAAAGAAAGGAAAGAATTTGCAGAGCTTCGTGCAACATGAGATATATATAGGCAAGTAGGACCGGCAGTATCTCAGAGACAAAGAAATGCTCAACACCACCTACCTTACCGCCCAGATGCCTGCCGTGCCGTCACAGCTTTCATCATCATACCTTCGGATTACGAGGTTCGCGCAGTCTGACAGTACTATAGCAAAGTATCCCATTGTCTATTATGGAAGAAGGAGGCGGAACTCTATAAGATGATGATGATATTATTATTATGAGATTGCTTGCTTGCTTGAAAGAGGATTCTAACTGTTTACACGAATGTGGAATAACATAGACACGCGAGAGGCTAGGCCTAATTGGGTAGGAGGGCATATCTTCCACAGTATCATGTCACAGCGTGGTTCCTAAGGAGCATTCTAGGAGCCAAACCGCTGCACTACTGGCAAAAGACTAGGATATGAGTGACGGCGCGGCGTGGACTGACTGAGAACTGAGTAGGTAGGCGGTCAGGTAGGCGGCATGGTTCTGCACCAATCATGCCCATAATTCTTCTTTCCTCGTGCTTTGGATCTTGTAGGACTAGCTACCATAGTTAATACATTAATTGCTATGCCTGAGCGCTGTCACAACTGGATATGTCCAGGACCTGAGGGAAGGCAGTTGGAACTTCTCTGGAAGGGAAATTACATATGGCTCAATACATTTGTATTTCAGAAACCAATACCAGGAGCAGCGGGAGATCCTCAGAGAACACAACATCATCATACCTTCAGATTACTAGGTTCGCGCGGTCTGACAATACTTTATTGCATTGCTCTGTTTGGGGCCCTCCTGGGCATCGTGAACGGGTATGAGGGAAGCGGCCGAAGGGTAAGTACATATATACATATATATAACTATAGACGTGGGATACTGTTTACTAATACACGATCCCAAACGGAGTTCTGTACTGGTATGTCTACATGTTGGAAGCCGCGGCTGGTGCGGATTCCACCGTTGTGGTGGGATGCAGCAAGCAGATGTACGGGGATGCAACCAAACGATGCGATCTCAGCAGGTTGTTGCAGTATCTCTGGGTTCGAAGGGAGGGCTCGCCATCAAACACCCCCCAACCAACAGCTGAGGTTGGGAAGCTCAAAAGCGGCAAGTGGGAGACCGCGGAGATAACGAAGGTCTACGATTTGATCTACCGCGCTGGCTACACAGATGGGACCAGTCCGCAACGGCTGCTTGGCCTGGAGGACTGGTACCAAGCACGCGAATTAATCGCCCAGCCGATCCAGCGCATCGAAGCGGGCTCGAGCGAGCCGGCCAAGCCAAAAAGGTCAGACTATGACAGTGACGCCGATTACGACAAGGCGAATAACCAATACAAAAAGGATATGAAGCAATACACAACGGATAAAGCCAAAGAGGCTGCCAGAGTTGCCTATATGGTAAGAGTCGCCGACATGGAGGCCTATCGTACGAAGGATGGCACATTGCAAAGCTGGCTGGGGAAGAAAGTCGAAACCACGAGGCTGCTGACGGGGATCAATAACCCGAGAGATTTTGCCGCCCTTGACTCTAAGGCAACCCTGGAGCTGCACTCGGATGACCCTGATTTCAAGGATTATTTTGAGAAAATCTGTAAATACTACCGGAGCATGGATCCGGAATATTTCAAGGCCGTTAACACGGGCTTACGAGCCTTGGAAGGGTGTCGTTGTGACATCCCGCAAGTCGACGGATTGGAGAAGCCCAAGGGGGGCTCCTAAGAATTGGTCGGTTGTATTCTACTCTCTGTCATTCAGATATTATTATTCTTATTTTTTATTATTAGACGAGAGGATGCTGTAATGCAGATAAACACCGACTAGTCCCGGACCGCCCCTTCTTAGTTGGCGATAACCAAACTATAAAGACCCCCTCCCCCACCACCTTCACACCTGACTATTGACTACTTCCTAACTTTCCCTCCAACGATCTCTACATCCATAACATGTCCGCCCTTGACCTGTGTGATGCTGCAGCCCAATGTGCAGTAGACCGCCTCGAGCAACTCCTGGCCGCTGGGGTCGACCCAAACGCACGGCCGAATGACGCCAACCCCAGCCTGTCTGAGGTAGATGAGGACTGGGCCAGCAGCGACAAAAGCTCGCAGCCCCTGATCTTCTTTGACGCCCGCTCCGAGTGGCATGCCCTTCGCCTCGCTGCTGAAGATGGCACCTACCCAAAGAAGCCTGATATGGCCCGCATGCTGACGGCCCTGCTCCGACAAGGGGCTGACCCATACGCCCAGTTTCGTCAGCCACTTCCGCTCTACTGCGTGGTGTACCGGTTTCCTGGACATGATGCGGACGAGGAGTGTGATGATGAGGATATTGATCTCATGAAGTTGGAACGCGCGCGTCGGATGCTGGAGCAGTGTCAAAAGGAGCGACAGAGCCACGCAGGAGCCGATGATGGTAAGGAGGAGGAGGAGGATTATGACCCCTTTGATGATCATGATACTGGTGATTATGATATTGCTATGTTCTATGACGCAGAATATCCTCGCAAGTATGGTGTGCGCAGTGTCACCCATTCCATGCTAGAAGACAGCGCGTTCGTCCAGCCAGTTCTTGACTTCCTGGGTGACAATCTGGACCTGGAGTATTGAGACCCGCAGGGCCAAATGCTGTTTCTCTCTGCCTGTTGCAGCACCCTAGGCATGGATGCTGCAATTGACGGCATGTATCAAGACCTCAAGTGGTTTACGACATAACCCTTTCCCGCAACCAGACAATCCCTGGAGGCTCCTCGAGCTCCAAGGCCAGACCAAGACTACCCCAAGCACCGCTCCGACTCTTCTCCGCTACTTTGTGGATCCCGGGGCAAACATGCTGACGGTGGATAAATATGGCAAGAACGCTCTCCATCAGCTGCTGGACGGCGTCGACCGCGACAGCAGGGTCAGGCCCCCAACTATATCGGCATCGCTGCAGTACATAGCTACCCACGTCAAACGAGACGGCGAGTACAGCATTGAGTGCTATGAGGAGATTGGTGCTGAGGTCCTTGGGATGTTTGAGCAGGCGGGTGCGCGCCTGATGGAGAGGAATCAGGCCGGGAAGACCCTCCTGCACCTGGTGGCAGGGCAAAAGGCCTCCCAAGCATACTGGTTGCTGAAGCTTCTTATGTCCAAGGGACTGGATATCATGGCACGAGATCAAGAGGGAAAATCTGCGCTGGACATTGAGGAGGCGAATGAGGAAGTGTCAGACTGCACGAACCTAGTAATCCGAAGGTATGATGAAAGCTCTGATTATTCGAATCTACCTAACTAACGGACTATTTATTCTCATGGACTTAGAGGTTAAGATCTTCCGAATATTTCTTTGTTTAATGATCCCGAGACCTTTCATGAAATATGAAAGGATATAATAAAGGAAATAGGCAGTGCCGGGTATAGACAGTATGATTCCTTTATTGCAAGGATCATGACCTTCTGCAGATCCGAATCGGCGTGTGCTGACTAGGCTGATAGGTCTCTTGGCATACCACTGGGTTATAGTGGTAATATTCGGCTGACAGGAAGTATCAGACATGCTGGATGACATTTTGCCAAAATGAATACCGATTGGCAATCACTCTTTTCACTACTGAGTAGTAGTATTCGCTTTATTATATTTGGTTAAATAATCAAGTACAAATTCTATTGCGTCTCCAGTGCTGTAGGCCTGTAGATTGATAGACGAACCGTCGTAACAAGTCATTGGTTGTGTTATCTCTGCGATTAAACACCATGGGCTAATCCCACGCTACTACACTGGCGAAGATTTGAATGGACGAATCAATTGGCATCCTCGACCAATACTATCCCCTTGGCCCAGACATTGCTTTTATCATAGCCCTCCTCATCATCATTTCCATATGCTATCACGAAAGGCTGAACAGCAAGCCCAATCCGTCTCCCATCCAGTCGATGATCGTCTTCATCGAGGTGGTGCAGACGGTGCGCCACCGTCCCTTCAGAGTCGAATCTGGAAGTCTCCCAGCTGGCTGAGTGTGTGCACTCTCATGTATGTTCTTTGTGTCCAGAGAGAAGCTGATAACTCGTTGCATTGAGAAAGATCTCCTGCAGCTCCTGCGCATGTGTTTTTGTCTCTGCCTGCGGCACCACCAGAAGGGGGTGTGATCCTTCGTTATGCAGCTGTAATAATGAGCAAGCAATGAAACCAACGAGAAAACCACAGAAGGTCGCCCACAAATAAAAGATAAAAAATTTATACCGCATAGTAACAATAGAAGACAATAACTAACGCTAGGTCTAATTCCAGAAAATAACTGGACAAGAGGTACAGTATGCATTAGCCAGAGAGAAACGCCTGGGAACCCTTTGATGGGGGGATAAGGTGGGTTGACCGCTGGGAGAGGGGCGTAATGGAAGACGGTTCTACATTCGGCCCTTCATTGTTGGTAACCGAAATAAATTGCAACTCTGTCGATGGAATCTGTAGGATGGAAAATAGAGCAGCAAACGAATCACGTCAGTCGAATGGATGTCAATGGCGTGCCGTTGAAGGTGCATAATCTTCAAGAACTGTAGACCACAAAGATTACACCTCAAACCAGAGTCTTTTTGCAGAAGGTTGGAAGGTGCTTTCGCTTGATATGCTTTGAAACATTGCTGTGTGTTGCGAATTGCTTCACGCGCTTATCGAGATGCAAGTTCGGTTGTCCCAAGCAGATAAAACAGATACGTTGCCGCTTGTCTGTCATCATGGATCGAATGGCGGCCTCCAGCAGCCGATCTGACTGGAGATAGCTTTCCAGGGCTTTTACTATCCAGGGCTCTTTCATTATGATGTTCTGGCTCAGTCACGACATTTTCGCTAGCAGAACGTTTGTCCCGCGGGAGAAAGCATGTGTCCCCTTCCTCTAACAGACAGTAGACAACAACTGCATCAATAGTTTTAGTCTGTCGACCCATCTCCTCCAGTGTTGGTTGTGGTAAAGTGAGAAGACTCTCGATCAGGCGTTTCTGTGGAGCGGGTACCTTCTCGGAGTGCCGCAAGGTTTTGCTCAGGGTTTTGGCCAGCTTGACCCCAGACAGCTGCCGCTGGGTCTCCGGCATTGGCTGCTCTCGGTCATACTTTCCTTGAAGCTTGGAATCAGGGTATCTCTTGCCCGCTGTCTGGCACCAGATAACTCTTGGCTGAGCTTCTGGTACACCTCGTACTTCACAGTCTCTCGGTGCCGCGTCAGTGGAAGGCCCAGCTGTCGACAAAGCTCATCGCGCCGGCGGACCAAGTCAAGATTTTCAGGCTGCTCCGCTGCTGGTTGACAGAGGATGATTGTGTGATTGTCAGTTCCTGCGTGCGCTTCGTATCGATTGTTTGGCTCATATGCAAGCGGCCCGTATAATATCGTCCTCTGGATTGAGACCCCGGATCATGGCTGGGAGGTTTTTTATCAACTCTACGATCCAGATAGTACTTTAAGAAGGTGCGGGTGTCGGCGTGATGCATGAACAAGTTGCAGAAAGCATCACTGACTAACCCTAGGAGCCAATCGATCAGTAACATGGAGACACCCTTCTGCTGTGAGAGCGACACACCACTATTATCCAACGCCTTGCCAGCCCCATACCGCAAGTTATAGGGGCGGGGGACTTGTCGGAAGCCGATGATTGCACCCATCGACCCATCGTAAGAGGGTAGAGTAGGGAACAGCCTTGTCAGGGGAGACGCCAATTCCCTGCATTGTCCACTCTGGCTGACGGAAGTCCAAAGCGGGATCAAGCCACAATCGGAGCTCATGTATTCACCACGGATATGTGATCGCGTAAGCTGCTCCGAACACACCACCACCTTCTCACCGTCAAGGGAATCTCATCCCACGGGATGCCAAGACTGTGGGATGGGATGATACCCCCCTGGGGATCCCGAATTCCCATCCCACGGTAAGCCTACACACCCTTTTTGGAGAATGGGGGACGCCAATTGCGACGCGGGTCGATTCAGGAAAGAGGTGTATCAGTTGTACACAATGTGCTTTTAATGCGACTCACTGAAAATAGTTCTTCTGAGAGGGTTGGGGTGGGCAAGATGGCATTATCATCATGTGTTTTCATCATGCTGGTGCACAGAGGAGGAGAACCATTATACTGAAGTGTATTTACTGAAGCAAATTCTTTTTTCGCTGTGACATGGGCGAAATTTGCAGTATTTTAGCAATTAAAAGATGGAGAGAAGTTTTTTATAGAAGTTCTGACAGCAGATCTCAAATAAGGTGAGGGTCTTTTTTTGAATCATTTTGTGTTTTTTTTGTTGCAAAATTATGCAAATAATATGCGCGACGTGAGCGTATTTTGTTGATGAAAGCAACTTGTTTTTAATTGGGATATGCGTGGTGTTCAAATGCGGAAGAGTATAGCCACAAAAGGCACAACAATCTAGTAAAAAAGACACATATAGCAAAAGAGGCATGATCTCCAGGTTTTCAAGTAGAACAAATTATAAGAGAAAAATTGGGCGCAGAACCAGATGGTGCATGGCTCCAGGGAAAAGGGAAAACAAAGTAGCTCTCCTCACTACGTACAAAGAGAAAACCTGAGACATAAGCTCCATTAAGTCGGATTTCTGAAGCGAGAAGCTTGTGCTAATAGAATTATCACCCCATAATCTCCATCTGCCACAGTCTGGGAGGGCTAATCTCTTAATATCTGAGTCTGCGGGCCGTCAAGTAAACTGATATTTTGCAATAGCAACCCAAGTGATCAATTCGTCGCCCTTAACTTCAACACTGTGTCAACATGTTCGAAACGTAGTTCAGTATCTTGATCCGTAGCCAGAAGATGAGCAGTCCTCAGGATATTCTTGATCTGTCTACCATTTAGTTGCACCTCGGCCAGTTTGACAAGCTCTTCATCTGAAAACACTGCCTTATTTGCCACTCGACCGAGGAATGTCGACCAGATATGACGCCGTGATGTCACATCGAGGTCTGCATATTGAATGGAAACATGGATGCGAGACTCGAAGGCAGAGTCAATGTTCTCGACGCGATTGGTAGTAAGAAAAAGGATCCCCTGTGAGGGTATGTGTTAGTCCTTGTGTCCATCTCTTATCCAAAAATTCAATTCAATCAGGAGCGATACTAACCTCGTAATACTCAAATAGCCTCAAAAAGATGGAAACAAGCTCGTTTCTGGCCAGATCGGATGAACTGCGTGCCTCCAAGAAGACATCGGCTTCGTCAAGGAGAAGGAGAGCACCCCACTTCGGAATCATCCTTAGGAGATTCTTCAGAACCCCTTCCACCCTAGCAGCTTCGGTTCCAGAGTCCCCGGCGCTCATAACATACAGGGGAGCCTTCATAACCTCTGCGACGCTCTCTGCTGTGAGAGTCTTGCCTACTCCAGGAGGACCACTGAGTAACATGATCATACCGCGCCCTTTGCCACGGATGACATCGTCGAAATTGTCGTAGTGCTTAGCCTGAGAGTTCGCCAGAGCCAGGATAAGCTGCTTGATATTTTTCTGTTCCATAGGAAGTACTAACGAATCAAACGCCTGATTGTCCCAGACAATCTCTTTCACACCATCGAGGTAAAACTCAAGCCACCTCTTGTCTTTCAGGGAGTGGCCACGAAGGATGGGTGTTGCAAGCAAAAGCTGATCATCGTCCAAAGAGCCTAAGATGCTTGAAGACGCCGAGACCGCTTCGTTCGGGTTGAAAGTATTGAATGCTTCTGTGTCGATGATGATTCGGCTATCGACGGTGGACTTAACGGGTCTCCCCATCAAGGTGCCAAAAGCGATTCCTTGGTAGTGCTTGTAGTGGTATCCTTTGTGCTCCTCCCAAAGTCTTCCACGCACTATAAGCCGCTTCTTGATTGCAGATGCATCGGGGTGGAACCTCAGAGGGAACACTGGCAACGATGTAATTGGCAGTGTATCCTCGAATCCAGGCACAGATGAAGAATGAGACCGATAACAGAATTCGCTGCCATCAAAGTCTACGTATATAGAAGTGAGCTCATATTCCCCAGTGCGGCAATTCGTTTCACCCCTGCTGAACTTGTAAGCCCGTTCCCGGCCATCCTGAAGGCCGAAGATGATATCCCCGGGCTCGAAAATGGTCCAAATGAGATTATGAGTGATGGCACCATTGGCAATGAGGTCCTCCTTGCTGCGGATGGTATCGCGCAGTTCCTCGTCCAAAAGATTGAATAGCAGGTCAACATGCTTCCTTGTCTCCGGGTCGGGTTCATTGTCTCTGGCCATCACGAACTCAGTCCACCTGTGAACGAATGGTCTGAAGGGACTTTTGAACTCGACCTGCTCCAGGCTTGTCGTGACGCCGGGGTAGTCCTTCAGTACAACCCCGAGGACTTTCTTAATCAGCGCGCTCTGCACTACTATAGAATGAATCTGCAGGCTCTTGTGTCCATTGTAGCACTTTATATGCCGGATGATGAGGGCGTATTGTGCAGCCTCTGAACTCTCCAGAGGGTCAATTAGATCATCAGGTATTTTAGTTGACCATGACATGCGGCCTCTCGCGTCGGGTTTACTCTGGTAGAGATTCCGGACCTCGCAGAGCATCCCAGGCGAAGTATTCTTGGTAGATTTGGAAGGAGGCTTGGCATCTGGATGGAGAAGCCGTGGATTAGTCCATCTTCTTTAGGTATGATATAAGGCTCCTTACCTTCTTGTGAGAGATTGACATCTGCTGTAACTCTTGGCGGACTCTCACCGTTCCACCCAGTCTCTTGGATGAGTACACTCGGAGGACTATGCGACCAATTTGACTGGGTCTGTGGTCTCATAATCACCATGTTCCCTGATACAAGGGGTATATACTGTTCTTCATCGGCTATATGTGTTTCAGATATTTGAGGCATGGTGACTGTCAAGCTGTAAACGTTCTCTAAACTTCTCAATAAAGCGTTAGACCGGGCTACATAAGCAAAAAGAATTAACTATTGCACAGATGAAATATAGAAAATGAGACGATCGAGCGTTCATCTACCATGATTTTAAGGAGTCATTACATGAGGCTGAACTTATCGCTGCCTTCTAAGCGGCTCTCGGATTCGTCACCCTAGTCAGCCTCACTCTAGCTGACTTGCAGAGAATATGACGAGCTATCTGAGGCTCAAAGGAATACTTATGATTAGTCTGCCTTGCATAAGCCGTGAGAGCCTCGCGGCATGCGGCTGAGTACCTAGTGCTCATCAGCCCAACGAAGTAATGGTAATGCCGTCTCCTGAGCACGCGGGGGCCAATCCCGGGCGAGAAACTCGAGTATCAGACTCGAGGTCTGCACCCTTGTCAAGTAGCAGCTTCACAACCGTCTCATGCCCGTTTCTTGCGGCCAACAATAGCGCTGTCCAGCTGTTGTCATCCTTGGAGTTTGGGTCTTGTTGTCTGTTGAGTAAGGCTGTCACCGACTCCCCCCAGTCCGAAATATGCTGCGAGATGCGCTGGAACTCTTTGACTATAACCTCGTAGCTTCTAGACACCACCGTGGCCTGGCTACAGACAGATACGTTGGTCTCGCTCTCAAGAAGATCCAAAAATCAACTTCCCCCATCTTCAATCGAAGACATTCAGGCGTGGTGTCCCCAGTCTCGTGCAGCATACCTAGTCACAGAGGACGTTCGACTGTAATGTCGTCTCAAAAACTTCATTCGGTTTCAAAAGTGTTATACGACAGGTAGGTAACGCATGTTTTTGTATGGGCATTAGGGAACCATGTACTCCAGGTGCCCTCGAGATATTTCCTGTGTTGTATAGTGGACTAAGCTGATGATGTAACTTTCTTCATCAGCAAGTAACCAAGCCAGTGCATACAGAGATGTCAGCCGAATATTACCACTATATCCTAGTGGTATACCAAGAGACCTATCAGCCTATTCAGGACACGCTGATCCAGGCATCTCGAAGGTTATAACCCCTGCAATAAAGGGATCATACTGTCTATACCTGAAACCACCTATTTTCCTTTGTTATTTCACGAAAATGTCTCGGGATCATTAAACAAAGAAGTATTCGGAAGGTCTTAACCCCTAAGTGCATAAATAGTTGTCAGATAGTCAGGTAGATTCGAATAATCAGAGCTTTCATCATCATACATTCGGATTACGAGGTTCGCGCAGTCTGACAAGAGATCACCAGTCCAATCTCTTGCCAGATTGTGTGTATTAAGCGCTGAGGCATTGTCTTGTAACTGCTAGTGCATGTTATTAGTTCCAAGGTGCCCAGAGGTCTTTTAGAGTAGGTTTAATTCATATGTGAAAACAGCCTCGTTTGGTCTGCTGAAAAGATCTGCTGGAGGGTTGCAACTTCCATATTAGGCGTGAAACGCAGATCACAGCAAAGAGACATTATATTGGTCAACAGTTGAGGCTGAGCCTGATTTGTACAAGCACAGCCATGTACTCATGCACTATCTAAGCTGTCTTGCCATATCTCTCGTTTAACCCCTCTTTAGGCCACCCGCTTTGTCGCCGATCTGCTCGCTTAGGAACGCCCACCATGACCCGTCACATGGCCTCTATGAAACTGCGCGAAAGTCTGATATGTTCGATTCGATGAGCAAGATCAACATGCATGTACCTTGAGGGAAGCCGGAGAATACTATAGGTACTCCATATTTCCCACGCTAACTAAGTGGCGGTATTGGAAATTCGCTGGCCGCGTGGGAGCGCCAGTCATGCTTGAGCCCATTATTATGCATAGGGAGCCATCCCAATCGGAACCTGGAAGTTTCTGGCAGCAGGAATCTCATTCCCCGCCCTGTCACACATGGCCACAATACTGAATGTCCATACATGATCAGTATAAGGACTCTAGATAAGCTGCAGTGCAGTTCAAGCCTTTCTCTTATTGGTCTACGGAGCACAATTCTGTCAAGCACAGCCTTTTTAACCACTGCCTTAACTGACCCCAGGTGTGCAGCTGTCCTGTGCTCTCAGAAGTCCACAGCTTGATTGGAGTGGCAGCGCGCATCACACATAGCCTGATGCTTCTTGTACTGTACCAATTACATATTATACCTGATATGGAACAGATTTGTTATTTTCGCGGGTTGGGTTGGGTTGAGGCGGGGTGCTAACCCAACCCACACCCAACCCGCAAACCCAAGTCTTGGTGCCAAGATGCTAATCATTTCTAATTGTGGTTAAAGGTTATTAGGTAATACAACTGCTTTTGAAGATCTTTGAAGATCACTACTTATTTAGATAAAAACTAACCTAAGTTAGATATGATTGTTCATTATATAATCAAATTGGGTTTTGCGGGTTGGGTTAAGCTAAATCTTAACCCGCAGCGGGTCGCCAGAATTATAACCCAACCCAACCCACTTGCGGGTTGGGTTAACAAGTCTAATTGGTGGGTATCTTTTGTTAGACTGAGGGGACAAATCGACATACAGGCTGCTAGCAAAACTCTTGTTGCAGGGATTGGCTTTGCCTATGTGTCAGACTGCGCGAACCTAGTAATCCGAAGGTATGATGATGAAAGCTCTGATTATTTGAATCTACCTAACTGACTATTTATCTCATGAAATTAGGGGTCAAGACCTTCTGAATATGGATATATCAAACGATTCCGAAAGAATGATGTATCGATGCAATATAAAGGGGTATTGCAAGGGTATAATAGCCAATCTTTATTGCAGGGATTCTGGCCTTCGAGATGCCTGGATCGGCGTGTGCTGACTAGGTACATAGAGATGGCGGCGACGGTGCGGGAAGTGGTGGAGTTGGCCAGAGGCGGCCTTGGGCAGGCCGCTGATATGGTCGCTTCACCGCCCCGGATTCTCCCCGAGGTTGAGATCGCTCTGGGCTGTGGAATGCAGATTTATAGGGTCTTTATGCTGCCCATATACCTGGACATAACTACTAGGGATGTTGGAGCTCTGAATACTTCACAGTCATTGCCTGTACATGTTGGGCAGATCGACAAGGTATTATCAGGAACGTATCGCCCTCTACCTACAATTTCAACCAATAGCAGTCAATGTCTTCTTACAACTCCCATCCGAGATACAACACAGACGACCGGACAGAAGACATATCCTGGGGTTTCAACGCTGCGAAGTGTGTGAAAAAATCAGATTATTTCGTCCAGAATCATCCGTTCACGCCAGCACACTCTGCGCCAGCCGATGACCCTTTCCTAAGGCTCTCACCTCTATCAGCCGTTTCTGCCACCGACAGCCTCACATGTCTATATCGTCTCGTCACAAATTCGATCTCAGTTATTGTACAAACGACGGAAAGGAGGAAGCATTCTAGGGTCTCGATCCTATTCAGCTGTCCTCATTGCCACCCGCTCGGGATCCTACAAAAAAGCAAGCTGCGTCTGCTCACCAGAAGGAACTGCTTTATCTCATCGAAAACTTTCGGCTCACGCCTAAAGTCAGTGACACTCTGCGGCAGCATGAATTTGGCCCCCTGGGGCTGGAGGGTCTGCGCCCGGGCGCACCTGCCAGGGGCTGTGTTGATAGAGACATCCAAGGATCATGATACTCCTATATGGGGTGTATACTTGGCTGAACCCCGGTTTTACTCCCCCAAGTGTTCATCATATAACAACAACCGCCTATGTCAGGATCTTCAAATGTTTCTTTTGAATTTCTTTGAATCCCCCAACAGTAAGTTTGCACCGGTTTGGCCCCCTGTGGAGTACCGCCTGTGCATCTCGTGTAAGTGCAAGATGGGTTAATGCAAGAGCCTCCGGAATTACTAGCCAACCAATAATCTGATCAGGATTGGACCATTTCTTCTCTTGGACTGAGGTTCCCACCAGTTTTTATGACATTTCCTGAAAGATCCCAGGGTACGAAGACCTACCGCGGAGCCTCAGGTCCGGTAATAAAATGCAAGAGATCCCCCTACTGGACGCCACAAGGCCTAAGTGGGTTCGGGTGGCCCAGCCAGCCGAGAGAGTCGTAATCTATATGTACACGAGTCACACACAGTTGTGCCGAGTTGACTAGCACAAGGCTCGCTCATCCTTACGTTGTCACCAGTTGTATAATTCATGAAGCACTCCTGATTGGCGTCATTCAGCCTGACAGTGCATGGAACAGACTGATCAGTGTCTGGTAGTAGCCAGCCAAACACACAGCCCCTTAAAATACGCAAGATCCCTCTCCATCTCCTGTACTCTCTCTCTCGGGCCTCCCCTGCGGCCCTGAGCATCCCCAATCTCCAAATCATATGTACCTGTTCATCGATCGCGATGTCTTCACCTGATATCCAAGGATATGCTATTCGCCGAAACAACACTTGCAGCGAGGGCGAGGTAAAGTGTCAACAAACATGGAACACTACAGAGGCCTGCTGCCCCGAAAACTCTGTCTGTTCGAACACCGGTGAACCCAACACTATCTGCTGTCCCAATCCTTTGAACTGCACACAATCTCTCGAAGCAGAAGCCCCAACCTGTGCAGATAAAAGTTGGGATCTTTACGACCACAATGGGTCTTTCTGTTGCGAGGTCGACCAGCTTGGGTATTACATTCTAAACACCATCTGGGTTGGCTGCCTCGATGGAACCGGTGATGTAACTGGCGACTATCAAAGATTAACTGTCATTAGTTCTGGTCAGTATGATTCTACCCCATATGCCTGACGAATTTGCGAAACATCAAGTTCTGATATATGTTATATGTTTCTCAGGCACTCCATCCTCAACTCCAACATCCACATCTGCTGCGGCGTCCACATCAACATCAGCTACTACTTCGGACGGCTCATCGCATACCAATCCAGGGGCTATAGCGGGTGGTGTGGTCGGTGGTGTTGTTGGGGTAGCCGCTATTGTCACTATTCTCTTCTTTCTCATTCAATCTCGGAAGCAACAACACCAACAGGCACAACAACCTGCTCCACCGTTCTCAACCACTGTAGAGAAGTCACAACCAAAAGAGTTAGAGGGTCAAGGCAAGGCAGAATTAATGCTTGCGGATGACCATCCAGATCAACAGCATCATGAGCTACCGGCAGCCCATTGATGACGGATTTCTTTTTGATGAGAGTTTGCTATTTCCTTTTTTCTTTTTACATTTTTATTGCATATAATATCTGATGCTTGGATTATGCTTATTTGTGTCCCATGTTTGAGAACTCATTCTTTTCATATACCCAATATTTGACCGGGGCAGTGGTAACTTTGACGCCTGGTTGCAGTACTTTCATAATCATATTGTGTTATGGGATTTACCTAGCCCCTTCCATTTATTTTTACCTCTGGTTGAACTCTTTTTCCTCCAGTCCATCTGTTCAGATATCTCCCATGACAAGGAAATGACTCGATACCGCCAGCAGGATGCATATGAGTACTTCCAGTTCCTGGTCAGCAGATCCCCACGCCTCCACACCCGGCACACATGGAGTACAACACAAAGTGCGACTGCCTCTTCGATCAGGTGTTCCGCAGAATATTAGCGACGCTGGCATACTCAAACAAATGAGATATAAAAGATATTCAATACTCAGCTCAATTCATTTATTGAGGCAACATGTGATGAACATAACTTGATTGTGACAAGGCCACTTCAACTATTGACACCAAGACTAAAGTTGATTTAATAAGACTTCTCACAGCATACTCAATAGCAGCCTCACATCCAAAAACCCTCAGTTCAATGATGCAAGCAGCAGCCTTGTCGGACAAGGAGCTGTACAGGATGTCTGAACTGCTCCCTGGTGTCGCGGCGCAGCTCCTAGGGAGCATTCTAGGAGCCAAACCGCTGCGCTACCGGCAAAAGACTAGGATACAAGCCAACGGCTTCGTACTGCTCTCGCTTATATAGCTTCTTGCCGCGCCGTCACACCTGGCATGAACATTGGTGATATGGAGTTCAATGAAAGGAATATTCACGCCGGACAATGCATCTCTCAATGTGACACTTGTGTGGGTCAACACTGTTGCATTAGGCTCATAGACTTCTTGGCATACTGCTAGGTGTAACGGCGGACCTAAGACTTCTTAGGCGAAGGCTCGTTGGGTTTATCTTGAGGACAGAAAGCAAGAGAAAGAGATAGATGAATACGCCGTTACTAGCAATGTTGCTATCAAGATTGCTATTTGAGTTGACCACGGGGTCCTAATCCCCATGGTTAAGAAAGCATTGCCCGGAAATACCTATCTGGTGGATCACGACTTGTAAGGAAGCTCAAATCATATTCTTAGAATGGCTAATACTGAAATTCCTAAGCTTGAGGAGAGAAGGAAAGAAGATCTATCTGCCCGCATCAGCGCTGCCCTTATATATCTTTCTCCCCTTGCTAGCTGGAGCCTGCTGCCTATCACCCATATTATTATTATTATTATAATCCAGTTTAACGTCCATACCGAGCCTTCCGGCTATGACAGACCCCGATTCTTGGGCTGCAGCCCCTATTAGTCCCTAATCTCGTCTTTGACCATTCTGAACCTTTTCCTCGCCCCAGGCCGCCTACTTGCGTATGGCTTTTGGGCATTTATAAGCCCTCCTTGTTGCCAGTATCGGTGTGGATGTCACCTGTCTACTGCAGGCCACCCTCCCCTATTATCCTTCTCCCTCACGTTCTGCCTCCTCTATGGCCGCCAGCCCCCATTCATCATCCTTCTGTATCCTCTCAGCTGCCCGAGCTGTTTCCCCTAAGGGACATCCAACCGTCGTGTCTGCTAGGAACTGCAGGATGGCCTTGGTGGCCTTAGGATCTCCTAATAGCCTTCCCTCTGAGTGACCCTCAGCTGTTCTTGGCAAAGCCACCCTACCCTTGGTTAGGGCCCTATAGAGGGCCCTTCGCTGCTTCTGCCACTCTCTACATTCAACTAGAAGGTGGTAGACAGACTCCTTTGGGGCCTGGCACCCCTGGCATGCCTCTGAGTCTCGTACCTGGATCTTCTGCAGATAGGTCCCTATAGCTGCGTGACCAGTTTTGAGCTGGTAGTACCGACTGGCAATCTTCTTAGGGGCAGCGGCTGCTACTGAATCCTGTTTCCAGCCTGGCTGGGCCCTATATGCCCTCTGGGTGTCCAGAGTTCCGTGGCCTAGTGCTCTAGTCAGCCATTGCTGCTTACGAGCCCTATTGGTA
>NW_027192539.1:401246-407756 GCF_041956765.1 Thermoascus crustaceus
TAGACCCTGTCCAGGGCCTATTGCCTGATGTCGAAGCCGATCTATTGCTGCCTGGGAGTCTAGTAGAACTGTGACTGGCCCTCTGCCTCGAATCCTCTACTAGGGCTAGCTCTAAAACCCTACATGCTCCCATAAGCTCTGCATCAAACACTTCCCCACGCCTAGGGGGATCTCCCGAGCTTGCCAGGCCCCTTTGGGGTTCTGTCATGCAATGCCTGCCCCAAGTCGACCATTATCTAGTCGGGACCCATCTGACCATAGGGATAGCCCCAGGCGATCCGCTTGGGCGGGTGACAACTATTGAATCAGTCAATGCTACATGCTGGGCCCTACCCCCTATGATCATCTAAAGCCCTAAGGTCCACAAATCTACCCTAAACCGCAGGGCGTGTGGCTTATACGCGGCCAATAGGTTGGTGGGTGCCGCCCGGGAGAGCCGTCGGGCGACGCCGCTTTTGTGAGGGAAGAGCGGGGGGAGCCTTGAGTGAGACCCACCGGATCTCCCAGCTGAAAACTTTACGGTCCACTGCCAGGCTCTTTATTGGATGTCCGTCGCCTGCAAGAAATGAATTCTGAAGAGCATAGGGTCTGGCTTTCTCTTGAATAAGAAGGCTGAATGCCAGACGCATTTCGTGCACATCAGGAGTGGAAGTGAGCCCCGAGGACGCCAGCCCAGAAAGAATACGCGACTGCTCCAGCTTCTCCAGTATCCTTGAGCCCCAACGACTGTCGCACCGCTATGCTGTCTTGGCCAAACACAGGCCGAATACGAAATAGACACTGAGATCAATTATCCGGAAGACACAAATATCTGTCCGTGCTCATCAGCGTCTCTTCATAGATGTATGACAGATAGAGAAAGCTTGGGCTATCACCGAGTTCGAGGACTTTGTACATAGGCGTCAATGAACTTCCTGTCTAGGAGGTTACAGTGAATTCCTCGATATCCTAAGCTGCAGGTCACTGCAATTGCATTTACTGAGCAACGTCATCCTCTTCTCAGATAAAATCGTCTATTAGATCATGGGAACTCCGATCATGAAGTAATCTCCAGCGCTATCCAGGCTGCAGCTGAAAACAGATTTTATGTGCGCGCCATTTGCTTGTCCCAGTTCCACTCCCACATTATTGTCCGGGCGAAATTCCCATTTGTCAAACTCTCTCAAAATGTTACTTGATCATGTTAATGTTCTCTAGGAACACTAAAAATACAATATGTTGGCCGATGAATGCATATGGTTGTTGTGATCAGCAAGGGATCCCTGAGACTTGACCAAGTTTGCTGCTGGCTTAACCCGCGATTATCCCTCAATGTTCGTATACAGAATATCCCAAATCACGCAGCTCCGCGTCTGGCCATTGATTGGCTAACTATGGTTGATTGGATGACAATGCGCCAGATGCTAGCCTTGCCAGGGGTTTTTTTTATCATGGCGAGGCTGAGCAGAGGCGCGAGCACTCTCCGCACAGCCTCCCTCGCGCAGCGCTCTACTCATATATTTTACAAGAGCCTTGTTCCCGACACAGCTGGATACTCATAGCAGCAAGCGAGGGAATATGAGCCAGAGAAAACTCAACTACGACGCCTACACAGTAGGTTGGGTATGCGTTCTTGATTGCGAGTTGAACGCAGCTCGGGCCCTGTTGGATGAGGAAGATGAGCCACTCGAACCCGCACTAAACGATGACAACCTTTACCTTACCGGTCGAATCGGAAATCATAATGTTGTGGTTGTATTCCCAAATGTGTATGGCGCGACCTCTGTTGCACAAGCAGTGACAAACCTGGTTCGCACATTTCCCAATATCCGATTTGGGCTGATGGTCGGAGTGGGTGGAGGCGCACCAAGCGCGCCGCATGCAGATAATGCCACCCGAGATATTCGACTAGGTGATGTGGTTGTTAGCGAGCCTAAGGGAAGTCATGGTAAAGTTGGTCTGTGGTTATCTCTTCAGCCAATTTGTGCTAATGCAGTGAGTGGCAGGTGGTGTCCTCAACTACGATGTGGGCAAGTGGAAAAATGACAAGGAATTTTCGATTGAATCGCATTTGAATTCTCCTCCCGCTGTCCTACTTCAAGGCATCAGACGACTCCGATTAGATCAACGATTTGGTAAAGGAAGGATGGTTCAATATATACAAGAGTCAGTGGATGCCCTCCGAGTCCTTCCAGACGCCAATTATCCTTCATTTCCGGGTCGTGACAAAGACCAGCTTTTCAAATCGGACTATGACCATGTGGGTGGTACTGAGTGCGTTGAATGCGACCATAATCAAACAGTTGGTCGACTTCCACGAGCCTCGGATAGCCCAGTCGTACACTATGGGCTCATTGCCTGTGGAAATGCCGTGATTCGATCCGCCAAGTTTCGAGATCGCTTACAGGATGTCTGGAATGTCCTGTGCTTTGAAATGGAGGCAGCGGGCCTGATGAATCGTTTTCCTTGTATTGTGATTCGCGGAATATGCGACTATTCCGATGGACACAAATCTAAGATTTGGCAGCCTTACGCGGCAATTGCTGCGGCCGCCTATGCGAAGGACCTTCTGAGGATCATTGGACCGGAGCAAGTTACTAGAACAGAGGTTGCCACCAACATCCTCCAAGATGGTAGGAGCTCAAGGACGTTGGAAAATATATGCAGACGCTAACTTCAATCGCTAGTTTTCACTACGCTCGACCAAGTGGACGAAAACGTGCGGAAGATAACCAAGACGGTTGAAGACACCTACAAGGCTCAGGTTCTCGAATGGCTGAGTCCCCTGGATTACCAAAGCCAGCAGAGCGACTTCTTTTCCCATCGTGAGGAAGGCACGGGCCAGTGGCTTCTTGAGACCGAGCAATTTCAAAATTGGCAGGAAGGATCAAAAAAGTCTCTCCTGTGTCTAGGCATACCCGGCGTAGGGAAGACCATTATGACATCCATTGTCATCGATCATCTTCACCAACAGCTGCGTCAACCCAATGTGATAGGACTGGCATATATGTACTGCAATTTCAGGCGTCAGGACGAACAGACTCTTATCGGCCTTCTGGCGAGCCTTCTCAAACAGCTTTGTTGGGAGAAAGACCCACTCCCCGAATGCGTCAATAAAGCATACGAAATGCATAAGGCAAGGAACGCAGGATTGTCGATAAATGAGCTCTTGCAGCTATTGCATACAGTTATTACTAGCTACCACAAGGTGTACATCGTCATTGACGCGGTAGACGAAATTACGACGTCCGATGGAACGTGCCGGACGTTTTTATCGGCACTGTTCGGGCTACAAGAGAGCACAGGAACCCGGATATTTGCAACCTCACGCTTCAATACTGACATTTCAAGAATCTTTAAAAATAAAGGAAGCAGCTTTTTGGAGATTCGTGCGCTGGACGATGACGTTCGTAGCTATGTTGAAGGCCAATTCATTCGAATGCAGCCATTCATATTTGAGAACTCTACTTTAAGAAGCCAAATCAAGGAAGGCATTGTCAAGGCAGTCGGCGGAATGTATGTAACCTCAAATCTTCTGAAGTGCTCGCATGCTTCATCATTTCTTGAATTCTTCATATGCTGACTATGACTCAGGTTCCTTCTTGCGAAATTCCATGTGGACTCGCTGAGAGACAAGGTCACTCGCAGTGAAGTACGGCATGCCTTGGAAACCCTTCCACAGGGGTCGAACGCCTATGATAAAATGTATGCAGATGCGATGTCACGAATCCAAGCTCAGACGGACGGTCACAGGGGCTTAGCCATGCGAGCTCTTGCATGGATTGTTTGCACACAACGACCCTTGACGACGTTCGAACTACAGCATGCGCTGGCTGCGGGCGCCAATTCAGGGGCCTTTGAGAAGGATGATATTCCTGACCTAGGGCTCATCATAGCTGTGTGTTCTGGGATAGTCACTGTAGACGAAAAGAGTCATATCATCCGGTTGGTTCACTTCACTGCTCAGGAATACTTCGATCGAAACTGGAAATATTGGTTTCCTCGCGCTCATTCCGAGATTGCCGCTGTGTGCCTCACATATTTATCGCTCGGAAAGGAGTACTTCGTGCAAACACATTGGGACGACAGGACCCCAGACCTGCTGTTTGAGTATTCTGTTAGGTACTGTGGCCACCATGCAAAGGAACAGCTAGAAGAGAGTTTACCACTGTTAAAGGTCCTAGAAGATCAATCCAAAGCGTCCGCCATCGGAAATTATCACACCATTCGCTGCTTGTGTGGTGGTCCATGTTTTGCATTGAAACCGAATAATGCCACTGGACTCCATCTGGCAGCGTTCTTTGGTCTTCACACATTATCAAGCTCATTGGTCAAAGGCGGAATTCAGTGCGATGTTCAAGATTCATATGGAATGGCCCCGCTGGCATGGGCAGCAGCGCGCAACAACGATGGAGTCGCAGAGGTGTTGCTAGAATGTGGTGCGAATCCCAATCACCAGGACCACGACGGACGTACACCACTTACATGGGCAGCTGGTCATGGCCATGTGGCTATGGTCAAGCTCTTACTCTCGAAAGGCGCAAAGGTAGGTATCGAAGATTGTAGTGGCCAGACGCCTCTGGGCTGGGCCATCGCTAATCGCCATCGACCCGTAGTCGATGTCTTGATGGCAGATGGAAGAGTGTTTCTGGAAGACAGCCCCCATTTACTTGATAGCATACATCACCAGGAGCTGAGCGTTATAATGAAGCGAGCCATTCAGCATGGGCATATGAACACTATCGACAGACTTATTGACACTGACCGCATGGATAGACGGCCTGTTTTACTCGCCTCCGCACGCGATGGCCATCTAGAAATTGTGCAACGTCTACTCCAGAAGGGGATCGACCCTGACTATCGGGAACAGGATTGGGGACGATCGCCAATATCACAGGCGGCGGAATATGACCATCCAGACGTTATTCGGCTCCTGTTAAAACACAACGTTGACCCCAACATGCGGGATATAAATGGGATCGACGGGAGCCAGGATAATGAGGGTGAGACAGCACTCATGTGGACAGGAAGGTGTGGTCGTGAAGAAGCTTGCCGTGTCTTGCTGGAGCACGGAGCCGACCCCAACCTACAAGCGAAATACGGGCAATCGGCATTGATCTGGGCAGCACGCAATGGGCACGAGGGAACGGCCAGGGCGATTATTCAACATGGTGCAGATCCCAACCTACGCGATCAGGATGGTCGGCATGGGCTGTCTTTCGCAGCGGAGTCCGGGCACGAGTCAATCGTGCGTCTGCTACTTGAGAAAACGCTTGTTGATATTGACGCCCGGGAAACCAATGGCAGAACGGCTTTGTCCTGGGCCGCTATAAATGGCCACCTGAAGATAACTGAGTTTCTTCTCCACAGTGGTGCTGATTCTCAAATCAAAGATACAGCAAATCGAACTGCACTGGAGTGGGCGATGGAAGAGAATCATGAGGCTGTTGTGCGGATTTTACAGCAGCACGAAGCGAAATAGTAGTCAAAGGTCTGGCGCAGAACTCTTCAAGACTTAGAATGGATTCGTTATATTAAGATAATGTCACTATAATTTATATTCAGTGCTACTAAGATATATTGCTCTACTAATCTGTAACCAAAGATTCTGCATCTATTCCTTTCTGACGGTAAAACGTCAGTCTTTCCAGTATGGGCAGGTCGTCGCTTGAGTGGAGAAAAAACAGAAGCATCTCCAGACGCAATATGCTGATACTGGTACCAGTGTGGTATGTAAACCATATTACCTTCCAGTTAAACTGTTGCTTATTGATTATGCTATGGCTCTGGCTCAATAAGACATGTTAAATCACTGACACAGTCTGAGATGACGCGTCTGGTCTAGATGTTTGGCAGCGGCCCTCAGTGCTTTACTGACTACATCTCACAGGTTAAGTAAGGCTTTATTCTAAAATAATGTTCTGCTAAAGTTGAAAATATACCTTCTGTGCCTGTGACAGCGCTCATGCATAGGAAATTGATATAAATATGTCGGACTTAGCGAACCTAGTAATCTGAAGATATTATGACAAAAAGCTCTGGTTCTTCGAATCTACTGTTACGATCAACATAGACTTGCATAAGGACGGGCGTTACCCCGCTGGATAAATACTCTCAGTCACGTGGAACTACCATGGGAAACTACCATAAGATGGTAGTTGGAATGGTAGTCACTACCATAACAGACTACCATGAGATGGTAGTCAAGATGGTAGTTACTACCATGGAGGACTACCATGGAATGATAGTCAGAATGGTAGTCAGAAATTATGTATATAAGGACGCTCCTTAACCATAGAGATTAGAACCCTGTGGTTAACTTAAATAGCAATCCCTAGAGTTAACATTGCTAGTAATAACTATAACTATCTTTTCCCTTGTCTTCTGTTCCTCAAGATAAATCTAACAGCTCTCTGCCTAAGGAGTTCTAGGCCCATTGTTACATCTACCTGACTATCTGACTGTAACGACGGGCCTAGGACTTCGTAGGCAGAGGGCCGTTGGGTTTATCTTGAGGACAGAAGACAAGGA
>NW_027192539.1:407907-411958 GCF_041956765.1 Thermoascus crustaceus
ACCCCCCCCCTTCTAGCTTTTCGTCCCGAAAAGTATTTAAACTGTGCCAACTTCCTAATTCTTGGTGCCGTATTTTCTTTCTGTAAGTTCTTTCATCATGCCTCCTAAGTGTAATCGTTATCACAAGTTTGGTCATCAGGCTGATCACATTGAACAGAACAGTTCCCCTGTCGAACATCCTTGTCAATATTGTTATTCTCATCATCTTCCTTGCATCATGGATTCCAAGAGTCGCAACTGTTCTTCTTGTACCTGTTGTGGTCGGAAATGTGAGAAGCAATTCCATAGTGATAAGGAGTGGAATGATCTTAGCCGTTCTGAGGAGCAAATCAACGCTCAGTTAGAGGAGGCGGAGAACCAGGTTGAGCTTCTTATGGCAAAGATTAAGCGCTTGCGCAAACAGCGTAAGTTTCTTAAGGAATGTGGGTTGAGAATGTTGGATCATGATACTGCTGTGATGGACAAGTTGAATGAGGATGATCCCTTATCTGCCGAAGATCTTGCCGAGTTGGAACGCCTAGCCAATGAATATGAGGGTCACCTGCAATCTGGGAATTCCTTGGTGCTGGGTGACCCACAGCCTCTTGAGGGGCTTTCTCCAGGTTTCATTGCAGAGTTCCTAGCTTCCGGAAGTTCTGAGCAGGAGGCTTCTGGTGGTTCCCAAAGACCTTAATGGGATGTCCCTTGTGGACGTCCCCTCTTGGGTCGGCCTCTCTTCTTCTGGTGTGACAGGTCTTCTGGTTTTGGGCGATCTGGGTTTCAAAGATGGAATTCTCTGAGGAGTTTCTTGCACCCATCGCAATTTTCTATGGGTTGCCAAGAATTCTCAAAGTCATCATAACCCTTCCATTTCAAAAGGTACATGAACTGCCCATTAATTATGCCACTGTCTAACACTTTTTCTACCTCATAGTCTTGATCATCATCTGGATTCTCTGGTAGAATCTCTTCAGTCTCAGTGATTGGTTGGGAGTTCTCTGGCGCTGGTTCCAATAATGATATATGAAAAACTGGGTGTATCCGCATAGTATCTGGCAATTTGAGGTGGAAATTGACCTCTCCTTTCTTTTCTTCAATTTCAAATGGTCTGATCTTCTTAAAATCCAATTTGTTATTCAGCCTTTTTGTTTTCACATTCTTTCAGAGGAGATACACTTTATCTCCTGCCTTCAGTTCTGGTCCCTTCTTATGGTGCTGATTATAGTACTTGGCGGTTTGGTATGCAATAAACTGAATATCTAGATTCAATTGTTGATGAAGCTCTTGTAGCTGGTCAGCTCGGAGGATTCCTTTCTGTGCCAGAACCTTGTCAGGTTTCAGTTCCTGGTAGGCCGATGGTTCAAACCCGTAGTTGGCATAGAACAGCAATTCCTGGGTGGTCTCGTTTTTGGCACTGTTATATGTGAACTGGGCCATAGGTAAAAGTTCCACCCAGTTGTCTTGTTGGTAGTTAATGTAACAGCGCAGGTACTGTTCCAGGGTCTGATTCATCCATTCTGTTTGTCCATCAGTCTGAGGGTGAGCTGTAGTGGAGAGCTTATGCTTGGAGCCAAGTTGTCAGGTCAAGGTTTGCCAGAATCCTGAGGTAAAGAGCTTGTCTCTATTGGATACAAATTCTTCTGGCATTCCATGGTTCCCAAAAATGATCTGTAGGAAGGTGTATGCCAATTCTTCCACATTAGATGACTTTTTGTATGGTAGAAAGTAGGTGTACTTGGTGAGCCTATCCACAATGACCAAGATGGAGTCATATATTATCCCTGTCAGGGGCTCCTTGGACGCAGGTAGATCTGTAATGAAGTCCAGTGATATGGATTGCCAGGGTCTCTCTGGTGCATCCAGGTTCTGTAGGAGTCCATATGGTGCATGTCACACTGCTTTGCTCCTGATGCAAAGATCGCATTGCGATACTATGCGTCACACCATCCTTCTTAATCCTGGGAAGTAGAAGTTCCGGGTAATCCTTTCAATGGTTTTCTCTACCCCCTGGTGTCCATGAGCTGGGGCTTCGTGGATGTCTCTGATCAGGTCCTCCCTCAACTTGGTTGGAACGTAGACCAGTCCCTTAAATAGGATGATATCCCCCTCTCCCTTGGTTATGTTGGGGTCACCCTTGATTTCCTCAAGCTCTTCTGCCATTGAATCCTTCTGGTATGCTTCCTTAATCTTTTCTGCCCATGTACTGGGTCCTAGTCTTAGAGCAGGTGCAGCTTGCCTGTCCACTGTGAGGGTTCCATCAGTCTCCTGCCGGAAAACTGCGGGTCGTGGAGAAGGTTCTCCCTCTTGGTAGTCTGGTCTTTGACTGAGTGCATCTGCTCAGGCATTCTCCGATCCTCTTCGGTAGGTAATCTTGATATCATAGGGGGCCAACTCTTCTGCCCATCTGACCTGTCTTCAGGTTAACTCCTTGGAGGTGGTGAAGTATGCCAGGTTCTTATGATCGCAATAGATCATAACCTGATACTTCACTCCCTCTAGGTAGTGCCGCCATTCTCTTACTGCCGCCACAATGGCCAGAAGTTCCTTGTCATGAATGTTGTAGTTCAATTCTGGTGGGGTCATCTTTCGCAAGTAGAAAGCAATTGGATGCAGTCATCCTTGTTCATCAGGTTGATTGATGCAGG
Source organism: Thermoascus crustaceus (assembly GCF_041956765.1). Classification (NCBI taxonomy): domain Eukaryota; kingdom Fungi; phylum Ascomycota; class Eurotiomycetes; order Eurotiales; family Thermoascaceae; genus Thermoascus; species Thermoascus crustaceus. The sequence goes on from NW_027192539.1 coordinate 410,532, forward strand.
CTCCTATTGCGAAGTCTGAAGCATCTGTCTCAATGAAAATAGGTTTCTCTGGGTCAAAAATTCCTAAGACCGGTGCTTCACAAAACTTCTGCTTAAGGAGATCAAATGCCTTCTGCTGCTCTTCTTTCCATTCAAATTTCTGGTCCTTTCAGGTGAGCTTTGTCAAAGGTTCCACAATCTTGGAGTAGTTCCATATGAACTTCCAATAGAAGTTGGCAAATCCAAGAAAAGCTTGTGTCTCCTTGACTGTTGTTGGCTTGGGCCATCCTTGTATGGCTGTGACCTTTCCTTCATTCATTTCAACATGTCCTGGGAAGATCATGAAGCCAAGAAACTCTGTTCTTTGGGTGTGCCATTCACATTTTTCTGGTGCAACTGAGAGTTTTCTCTCCTTCAGGGCTTCTAACACCTTCCACACATGTTGTCTGTGTTCTTCTAAGATTTCTGAGTAGATAAGGATGTCATCCAAATAGGCCATGCAAAAGACATCTAGGTATTTCTGTAGGGTATTATTGACCAAACTCTGAAAGGTTGCGGGCGCATTGGTAAGACCAAATGGCATAACTGTATATTCAAAATGTCCCAGTCAGATCCTGAAGGCGGTTTTCCATTCTTCCCCTTCCTTCATGCACACCAGGTAATACCCTTCTCTAAGATCCAACTTGGTGAAGAACTTCACCTTCTGCAATCTATCCTGCAACTCCAAGATGAGTGGTAAGGGGTAGTGGTTCTTGACAGTGATATCATTGAGTTGGTGATAGTCCACACAAAGTTGGAGTTTCCTGTTCTTCTTTGGGACAAACAAAATTGGGTATCCAGCTGGTGATGTGGAGTGCCAGATATATCCTCATTCCAGGTTCTTTTCAACATACTCTCAGAGCGCCTCATGTGCCTTTTCTGAGAGTGGGTAAATAGGTTTGAACGCCAGTTGCGTTCCAGGCTTCAAGGGTATCTTATGATCCCAAGGCTGATGTTCTGGCAGCTGTCCTCTGCCTTGTTCCTTAAAGACTTCTTCAAAGTCCCAGTATTCCTTTGGGACTGCTTCCATTCCGGTCAAAGGCGGTTGGTCCTTTCTCTGTTCCATGGACCCAATTGTCAGATCTGGTGCTAGGGTAAGATACAAGACTCCCACTTGTTCTCCCCTTTTCCACATTCACATCATTGTGTTCTGGGAGATTTCTTTGATCTCCACTGGTGGTCCTTCTCCCTCAGGATGCCCTTCAGGCCTTGTACCTCTGTTGGATTCTTCCGCCAATTGCACTTTTCCTGTTACCCAGTCTATCTGTGGGTTGTGCATCTTCAACCATGGTATCCCTAGGATTATATCATGTCCTGGCATCTGTGTGATATCAAGGTTGATCTTTTCTTTGTGCTGTCCTATCTTTAGGGAGGACTGGTCAGTTTCCATCCGCATCCATCCTCCTCCA